>NC_056736.1:516854861-517096672 GCF_019279795.1 Protopterus annectens
TCCATTCTGCAGGGGCCTCTGGCTAGACAGCTACTCTATCGGATCAGGGGTCCTCTTTGGAGTGGGGGGGGTCTGCCTTCGAGGCAATGAGGATGGCCTTGACTTCTTTACAGTCTGAGACTCAACCTTCATCATTTCTTCCTCCCTCTTCACATTAGGTGCTTCCGTATTCTCATGCACTCTCTCCATAGGTCCGCAGAGACGCTAGGACTCGGGAAGTACATCAGGGTACTGCCCCCTTTTCTGAAACCCCTCTCCAGAGTACCCCACTGAAGAGGTCCCTCGGAAGAGGATATGTAAGAGGAAACATCTGGACTCTCTGGAAGAGTTTATTACATCTGATACTAACCTCTGTGATGCAGAAGTGTCCCCACGATCACCTCCTGAAGATGTCTCCTTTGGAGACATCCTACAATTATTAAAACAGAGAGGTGATTGACACTTCTCTCCCCCTTCGGCTGAGTAAGTCAGTATTCCTGAAAGCCTTTGCGTCTCACCCTTCAACTTCTTGGGTGACTCCACCTTTCAATGAGCTTATTGACCTTGTCAATTGAAAGGCTTGGGAGACTCCAGACACTATAGATCCTACTCCTAGGAGGCCAAATAAATTCATTACTGCTCCCAAAGATTAAAATGCCCTTACAAAAGGCGTAGGCCATGGTCGTGGTGAAGGCCACCAGGAAGGAACTCTCTGAAACGAGTACCTCTATCCATTCTCCTAAAAAAGACTCAAGAACTATGGATACATACGGGAAGCATATCTTTGCATCAGCGACCTTTACTTTACAGTCTCTGAATTTCCTATCTCACTACCTGATTAAAGAATTATCAGATTCCCTTCAAGGAGTGATAGCTGATGCAGTGGCAGAAAAAGTCAATGTTCAACTCACAACCTTAAAGTCAGTAGTCAACTCTTCCACGAGGCTGATTTCTTATGCAGCAGATGGAATGAGTAGGGCAGCAGGCATCTCTCTATGGAGACAGGCTTGGATGCAGCTTTGCAATTTCACGGTGCCCTTCAAGTCTTCCTTCATTAACACCCCCTTTAATGGCTTATCTGTTTTTTGGCCAAGAACAAGAAGGTAAGACTTTGTCTGCTGTTGGAGTATGTTTCTCCACTCCTACCAGACCCTTTCCCAAGGGCCAAAAAGGTAGTGGAGAAATGTGTCTCAGAATATCACAGAGGTCTTGTCAAGACGCACCAGGTGAAAGTTCCCCCAGGGGCAGAGGGTGGAACAACAATGGGAGAAGTCGCTTTCGCTGCAGCGGGGGTCTGCAGAAATAAGGCTCTAGGGAATCTTTCTTTGGGTGACCTTTCCAGCGCTCCGGAAGGACTCCCCTCTGGAGGCAGTCTGAGGGCAATTATCCTTGCATCGAGAAACCTGGCAAAACATAAATGACAAATGGGTGCAGGACATAATGTCCAGAGGGTATACCATTCCCTTCCCATTCCCAAAAACAAGGTTGTTCCAGATGTTCCACCCAGTCAGAAGGAACAAGCAACTATAGAAATTCAAAAGTTGCTAAACAAGAGTCATCCAAAGTGTCCCCGCAGACCAGAAAGGGTTTGGAACCTACTCAAGATTTTTTAGTTCCAAAGAAAACTGGGGACTGGAGACCCATTATGGACCTCAACGCACTAAACATATCTGTAAAATAGACAAGGTTCCTGATGGTAACACTGCAGTCGATACTTCCCCGTTTGGGAAAAAACAACTGGATGTGCTCTATAGAGCTCAAAGACGTGTACTACCACATCAAAATGGACAGACACTCCAGGAGTTCTTACACTTCCAGCTAGAAGCCAGTCACTTCCAGTTTCGAGCTAGAAGCCAGTCACTTCCAGTTTCGAGTTTTGCCCTTTGGTCTCATTACAGCCCCCAGAGTGTTCACCAAATGTATGGCAGTAGTGGCAGCTCACCTGAGATGCAAGGGAATCCACATTTTCTCATACCTGGATGACTGGCTCATATCAGCCCCGACCAGGCATCAATTGCTTCAGTCAAGAGATCATGTCCTTCAGCTCTGCTCCTTACTAGGCATTACAGTAAATTGCGAAAAATATGTGCTACAGCCATCGCAGTCTTTAAGACCGATAGGAGCAGAAATAGATACAACAGCTCAGGAAGCAAGACTCTCTTCAGAGAGAGTACAAGATCTCTGTTATTTTGTCAACACACTCATAAAAAATCCAAAGCCATCGCAAAACTGGTTCTACAGGTACTAGGAAAAATGTCAGCTTCCATCATTCTAGTTCCTCTGGCTTGCCTCCATATGAGAGTACTCCAGTGGATGCTATTTGCTCAGTGGTCGATCTTGGAACCTCCCATGTCTCACAAGATAATAATAACCGAAAACTGCAAGAAAGACCTACAGTGGTGGCCCCACTCACTTCTTCAGGGCTGCTTCTTTATTCCCACTCAACCTCTAACCATGGTGACAACAGACACTTCCCAGATAGGGTGGGGGTGGTAATTTTCTAGGGAAGATAAATGTCCTAGAGATGAGAACATGACTTTTAGCATTGCAAGTATTTCAGGAGACTCTTCCATCAGGGACAATTGCAATCCAGACCGACAATATGTCGGTAGTATGGTACATCAGCAAGCAAGGAAGAAGAACTAAGTCTTACCCACTTTGTCGAGAAGCTGTCAGGGTCCAGCATTGGGCGATAGCCTCCAACCGCTAATAGCAACACACATCCCGGGGAGATCCAACGTGACTGCGAACAAGTTAAGCAGAGCCATTTTATGGCTACACGAGTGGTGCCTCAATCAGAAAAAAGTGGATGTGATATTCCGCAAATGGGGCCAGCCTTGCTGCGACCTCTTTGCATCACCCGACAATGCCAAATGCAGCAACTACTTTATCCTAATCCCTCCAGTGGGGGAGTCGCCGAGGGATGCACTTGTTCACAATTGGCCCACGGGACTTCTTTATGCTTTTTCCCCCTGTTCCACTAATCCCAAAGCTGCTACAGATAGCAAGTTTGTTGGAGACAACTATCATCCTCATTGACCCCTACTGGCCTCGTCAGATCTGGTTTCCCTTTCTTCAGCCTCATCTCAAGGACCAACCCTGATTCCTGGACCCAGTTCCAGGCTTTCTGACACATCCATCGGCAATGATTCATCCCAACATAGACAATTTGAGATTAACAGCTTGGCTGCTTCAGTTGCCTTAATTGCTAGGTTTCCATCACTATCCTTGCCGGTAAAACATATAATTTTATCGTCTCATAAATCATCCACTTGAAAACTTTATAAAAGCAAGTGGAAATAATTTGCAATATGGGCTAATAACAAGAACATAGATCCCTTTACAGCACCACTTCATATCATTCTTCAATTTTTGGCAGATATTTTTAATGATGGAGGAGTAGCAGCAGCCTCAGTAAAAGTACAACTGGTGGCAATCTCAAATTTTCAGATAGGCAGTAATGACCATCCAATTATGGCTCATAGACTTTGTAAAGCCTTTTTGAAAGGCACTATCATGTTAAGGCCTCCTTTAAAACATCCAGTTCCTACATGGGATCTAAACTTAAACAAACATTATATGGCCTCCATTTGAACCTTCCGCCTCATATGATATGAAGGATCTTTCATGGAAAACCCTTTTCTTAGTAGCAATTACTTCTGCTAGAAGGGTATCAGAATTACAAGCCTTGTCCATAAAACCTCCATATCTCACCTCCTACAAAGACAGGGTGTCGTTACACACCAGTCCATCTTTTCTACCCAAGGTGGTTTCAGAGAATACCCTAAATCAACCGGTTTTCTTTCCCATTTTTCAAAATAAAGGAGAATATTCTTTACACCTACTTTTGATGTTCATAGGCAACTACATTTTTACTTGCACAGGACTGCAGAATCCAGGAAGTCAGACCAACTTTTTGTTTCATTTTCAGACAGAAAGGCTACCCAGTGTCCAAGATCACATTATCCAAATTGTTGACATCTTGTATATCCTGCATTTACAGTTCCAGTAACAGGACCCTTCCAAATAGTATTAACACCCATTCTAATAGAGCTGTTGCCACCTCTGCAGAAAGCTAGAGTACCTCTGGACAATATATGTGCAGCAGCTACCTGGATGAATCCTCATACTTTCATCACTCATTACAAAGTAGATTTGGCCTCCAGGAGTAGAGCAGCCTTTAGTTCTATGGTCCTGAGGAATATACTCCTTTGAGCCACCCAAGAGTTCTGTTGCTAGGGACGCAGTCCCACAAGTGAGAATAAGGCGAAATTGACAACATCACATAAAAAAAGTTATGTTCTTACCATAACATTCCATGTGTGTTGTCCATCTCGTCCTTTATTCTCATAACCCTTCCTCCTCCCCCTGCCTGGACTCCTGTTGCACTTCTGGCAAAAGGTAATATATAGCCTCAGAGAATAATACCCTTTCAATCCTCCCTTTTTTAGAAGTAGCACATACTTTTGCTTATATTCCTGAATACGCTTATAACTATTTATAGTGTTGCTCTTCTTGTGCATCTTAGAGGGGCAAACAAGATCTGAGGTAAGTAGTGGGAGGAATTATGGGAAAAGGTATAGCCCACGAGCTTTTCTGAAGGCCTCAAGATGGAAAATTGGCCGAAACGGATCAGACACATCGTATCCGACCCAACAGTGAGAATAAAGGACAAGATGGACAACGCACATTGAACGTTATGGTAAGAGCATAATGTCTTTGTTTCAGTTGGAAAACTATTCCTGAACTTAGGAATTGCTACTTTGATAACATTTTCTCCAGAGCTCCTCTGAGTGAATGAAATCTCCAGATACATCTGATTTCAACTTGAAATCTATACTAATTATATTACAAAAGTTAATTCCAGCATGGTTCAGAGAAAAGTAGATGGTATTGCATATATACCTTCTTGTTCTAGTATTAGAGTGGGAAGTGAGTTCAGTTAGAGGATAAAATTGGTGATGCCTTACCTTACAGTACATGGTGAACTTCTCTACACAGAAATATATATTTTTTATAGGTACAAAGGAGATTAAAATCAGAGGCTCTATGAAGCAGTAGAGGCAAATGCACAGAAAGTATATGCCTGTGCTTTCTTTCAGTAGGTGGACATGTGTCTGATAACTAAAGATGATGATGATGACAGAGGAAACAGTACTGCTGTACTCCGCCGTGGTCCAGCCACTATATTTACCTTACTGAAGATTTTCTTCTCCAGATATGACATAGTAATGTTTTGAGCCTACCCCCTCTTTTTGTGAACTGGATACGATGCCATTACCTGTGATGGTCAGTGACAGTGGACACATTCAGACTTGTTAGGCTTCCTCTTCTTCCCATTGACTGGACTTGAGTGAGAGATGAATTGTCCATTGAGAAGGAGGTATTGAGTGCTGTAAAAGGATCATCATTAATGCATATTTTATTTAACCTATATTTTTAAATTTAAAATTGCCGTTTTGATCCACACATGCATCTTTTCACTTAGGAGCTATGCAAAATCAGGAAAGCAACTTTTCTGTTAAAAAAAAAAAAAAAAAAAGACTAGTATTTTACTTATTTGTTTTTAGCCTTGGACTCATGCAAGCAGATTAAGCTACTAGACTGCTTCCTAAAGCATTTGTTATTTCATTAATGTTGAAGTCAGTACTAGACTGCTTCCTAAAGCATTTGTTATTTTAGTAATGTTGATGTCAGTACTAGACTGCTTCCTAAAGCATTTGTTATTTTAGTAATGTTGATGTCAGTACTAGACTGCTTCCTAAAGCATTTGTTATTTCAGTAATGTTGAAGTCAGTACTAGACTGCATGTCCTTCAAGGATGCATCTGCAGTCTTTACAAATGGGTTGTCCTGTCGTCAGGCAGCCCTTCGGTCGGCCGGATTCCAAAGTCTGGGTCCGGCTTCGGCTGGTGTCGCACTTCACCCGACGTCATTGCGGCAGTCATTCGGGTGTAAAGGCATCAGCCGATGCCATTTTCCTCAGTCTTTCTTGCCACGTGGCGCCCGAAGCAGAAGCTGTTCGCAAGTGCCGGTCGGTCAGATCCAGAGATTACTACTACCGAATACTACTTCGAAGACTTCTATAAAGCTAAGTACCCCGTTGGGGACTCTTTCTTGCCTCAGCCGATGTCAGAGAAAGTTAATAACTGTTTATCTTGTGGGAAACAAGTACCTCATAAAGATTTCCACTCCTATTGCATACATTGTTTAGGCCCAGACCACGACGTAGCAGCTTGTCTAGCCTGTGCTTCTTTTAACCGACGGACGCTTAGACGTCGCTCGGACTTTGCTGAACAGATTTTCGGCTCCGATTTTGCCTACATTATGCCGTCGGATCCTCCGAGTACGCAAATTACCAAAAAATGCAAAGAAAAGGACCGACACTCACAGTCCGCGGTTTCGGCCGAAACCGCGGTTAAGCAAACCACGAGTGTCTCGGTTTCGGCTGAAACCGAGCAAGCGGTTCTTTCTTCAGCCGATAACTTGCTTTCTACCGAGGCCTCTTCTAACCTGGTAGAAACGGCTTCTGAAATCCAACCTTCTGTTGCGATTTCACAGGATTTATCAGACACCATTCCCCTAGATATTTCTACCCCTGCACGTGGAGCTGCTAGGCCTCCTCCAGCTATGTCTATTAAGGCCTTTGCCAGGGCTAAAGCAGCCAAAGCATCAAAACCTGTGCCTGCCAAGCCCCCCTCTCACAGGCCCAGCACCAGCTCCCATATGCTTTCTTTGGCAGAGGATCTCATCTCTTTAATTGGAGCCCAGCCTCATCCAGACAGGGCCTCTCTCCCTCCTCCAGAAAAGAGGCCTAGAGCAGAGCCCCCTGAGCCAGTAGCCACAGATGATTCCTCTGATGACTCAGAACATACAGACCCTCCTGAGGCTTCTTATTCTCCTTACGAAGACTCTGATGCTGAGGAGTCCATCCCTTCAGCCTCTCCTCCTGAGGAATTTTCCTTTGGGGAAACCTTGCATGCTATGAGGGAACAATTTCAGTGGCAGGGCCAAGATTTCTCAGACTCTAGAAAAGGCTTAGGACCTTTCTACATTTGCCACAGCATAGGCCTTTAGCTATACCTCCAGTTCTATCTGTTGTTGATGATGCATTTAATGATGCTTGCACTGCTCCTGATACTTTACCTCCGGCTCCTGCTAAGCCCGATAGGTACTACAGGGTCCCGGACACTCATCACCACTTATATAAGGCTCCTTTTGCAGATCCAGAGACTATCTCCCAGGGCCCTAAAGCTGTAGCAGCTACTTCTTCTAAAAAACCCCTCCCCTCTGAAAGGGAATCCAGGTCCTTAGAGATGGGGTAAAAAAGTTTACACCTCTGCTACTTTGTCAGCTAGAGCTTTGAACTGCCAATTTCATATGATTCAATATCAAGAGTTTATGCTTGACCACTTGACTAAAAAGCTGTCCTCTGAAGAATCTTTAGATAAAAAGTATGTTCAAGAAATGTTACATAACATGCAGCAGGTTAGTAACCATTCTTTAAAATGTGGCTATGATGCACTGGAGGCTTCCTTTGTTCAAGAAATGTTACATAACATGCAGCAGGTTAGTAACCATTCTTTAAAATGTGGCTGTGATGCACTGGAGGCTTCCTTTAGATCAGCCATGACTGGCACAGTTATCAGGAGACATGCATGGTTGAAAGAACAGGCATTACCAGACCATGTCAAATCTAAGCTTTTGGATGCACCTATGGACAAGGTCAATTTATTTGGTGCCCCCGCACAGCAGGTACTAAAAAAGATGGAAGAGAAAGCAAAATCTGTGCAAACAGTGAAAGATTTCTTACAAGTTCAACCTCCAAGGTTTAGCAGGAACTGGCCCTCCAAGAATTGGTCCTTTCCGGACTCCTCTAAGGCACAAAGAGGCAGGAATAGGCTCTAGAGGCAGGAACCAATCCAGGGGTGCCTACAGGGGTCGCCAGTGGCAGGTAACAACCAACGAGGCACGGATACAGCCACCACCACTACAACAACTCAATCACAGTGACTTGGCGGTGGCACCGCCTACCAGGGAACAACTAGAAGCACCCTTAGGCGGAAAGCTAACATTATTTTCAAGAAACTGGCACTGCATTACAAGAGAAAAATGGATTTTGCAGACTATAGACAAAGGTTACAGGTTCCATGTTCATACACTACCAGGAAAGAGAGGAATGCCAAACCTACCACCTTCTCAAAGGGCAGAAGCTCTAAAACAAATATCTCAATTATTAAGAATGAGAGCTGTGGAAAAGGTACCATTTACGGAGCAAGGGAAGGGATTTTACTCCAGGCTCTTCCTGGTACCAAGAAAGGAAAACAAATGGAGGCCTATTCTAGACCTGTCCGCTTTAAACACATTCCTCATTGTTCCAAAATTCAAAATGCTGACCCTACAGCAGCTTCTTCCCATGCTGGGCAAGGAGTCTTGGCTGGTAACTCTAGATCTCAAGGAGGCATACCTGCATGTCCCCATAAGACCAATTTGCAGAAGATACCTCAGATTTCTTGCAGGATCAGAGCATTATCAATTCTCAGCATTGCCCTTTGGCTTATCTACTGCGCCCAGAGTGTTCACGAAATGCCTGGCATCAGTAATCGCTCATTGCAGACTTCAGGGAATTCAAATCTATCCCTACCTGGACGACTGCCTGATACAAGCGGACAACAAAAACAAACTAACAGAAGACTTACAAAGAGTCATCTACCTGCTGCAAGCCCTGGGATATACAGTCAATACAAAAAAGTCAAGGCTGATTCCATCCCAAAGAATAACCTTTTTGGGTGCAGAATTGGACACATCAAAACAAATGGCATTTCTAACTGCAGAAAAGAAAGAGCAACTTCCTCTCTACTTCTTGGCATTAACAAAGCAGAGCCATCTAACTGCAAGAAAAGTGCTACAAGCTCTAGGCTTCATGGCATCCTCCATAATACTGGTCCCTCATGCCAGGCTGCATATGAGAAAGCTACAGTGGTACCTAAAGAATTTGTGGTCTCAGCACAAGCACAGCCTAGAAACCAAAATTCCAATGATCCCATGCCTGAAGCAAGAGTTCTTATGGTGGGCTCAGGCCTGTCAATCAAACACAGGACTGCCCTTCTGCAAAAGTCAACCAAGACAAACCATCACGACAGATGCCTCAGACCTCGGTTGGGGGCACACATGATGGGCAAGTGCATTCAAGGCCTATGGACTCAAGACCAGCTGCATCTGCACATAAATCTAAAAGAAATGATGGCAGTAAAATTGGCAATCCAGGCATTCAGACCTTTTCTCCAAGAAGGCCAGTTGATGATAAGGACAGACAACACCACAGTTATGTGGTACATCAGCAAACAGGGAGGCACACACTCATACCCTCTATGCCGGCTGGCACTGGACCTATGGGATGTGGCTCTGAGCTACAACATTCAGTTACAGGCAATTTATGTACCAGGGAAGGAAAACATTCTAGCAGACATATTAAGCAGAACTACAACAGATGCCCACGAATGGATGCTGCATCCGGACATCTTCAAAACCATCACAAGAGAATGGGGATTACCACAAATAGACTTGTTTGCATCCCCATTCAATCACCAGTTGAAGAAATTCTGCACAAGGACGTACCACCCACTTGCTTGGAAGGTGGACTCCCTATCTTTCAGTTGGAAAAACCTGATAACATACGCATTCCCACCACTTCCTTTGATGCACAAGGTGCTTCTCAAGATCAAAGAGGAACGTCCGAGGATCATTCTGATAGCCCCAGACTGGCCAAGACAACATTGGTATCCACTGCTGAGGAGCATGTCCCGGGAACAAATATGGACACTGCCCCTGATCCCATTACTGTTGACACAGAACAACTACAACATCCTGCATTCAAACCTGAAAACTCTGCAGCTAACTGCCTGGAACATTACATAACAGCAATTAACCCAAATTTATCCCAAAGGGTTAAAGACATAATCCTGGAGGCTCGTAGACCTTCAACAAGAAAGAATTATGCAGCAAAATGGAAAAGATATCTCATCTGGAGTACTGCAAAGGGGCAAGATGTGACACTGGTGAACATAGCCAACATCCTGGAGTACTTGGCGGAGCTCTTTCATACAGGCCTGTCCTATTCCTCCATCAAGATACATGCATCAGCTATTTCAGCAGAATACAGCTTGGATCCTCCTGTCTTCTCGCATCCTCTGCTCAGACAGTTTCTGAGAGGAATTAAAAATGTAAAACCTCCCAGGAAACCTCCATTGCCAGCATGGGACTTGAACTTTGTGCTAGAAAAACTGACTCTACCTCCTTTCGAACCAGCAGCTACAGCAGAATTGCAATACTTATCCTGGAAGACTGCTTTCCTGCTGGCAATAACTTCAGCAAGAAGGGTCTTTGAACTACAGGCATTAATGGCAGTACAACCCTTCCTGATCTTCCATCAAGATAGTGTCCATGAGAACAAATCCTACATTTATGCCTAAGGTGGTATCCAGAGTCTCTTTAAATCAGGCTATCCACCTTCCTACATTCTTCCCCAATCCACAGAACAGGGGAGAAAAGCTCTTACATACCTTGGATGTACACAGACAATTACGCTACTACCTGGACAGGACAAAAAACAATAGAAAAACTGACCAGCTTCTGGTAGCATATGCAACAGGAAAGGAAGGAAAACCAATTTCTAAACAGACAATCTCCAAATGGATAGGAAATTGCATTAGATTTTGTTACTCCTACCATGGAAAGAAAACTCCAGAGAACATCAGGCCTCACTCCACAAGGGCTACAGCCACTACCACAGCTTTCTTACGAGGAGTGGCTACTAAGGACATTATAGAGGCTGCTACTTGGACCTCCGTGCATACATTTGCCAAGCATTATAATTTACCTCTATACTCTAGATCCCGTGCTGGTTTTGCCACTGCTGTTTTGCAAGGGATCCTGACTACACCATAATCTACTCTCATTTCCTCCTCCCCTAGTTTAGCTATGGTATTCTACCCATTTGTAAAGACTGCAGATGCATCCTTGAAGGACATAGTACAGTTTTGTACCTACCATAAATGTAGATGTCCGAGAGGAATGCATCTGCATTCAGGATTACCCACCCTCCTTCCCCTCTGAGGTACTCCTAGGGTACTTACCAATCTTCAGCTAGCTTGGGGGGGATCTATTATGGTGTATTTGTTTGTATATATGTACATACATGCTTATTTTGTGTGTTTGCTCTCTACTATTTGGAAACTTTGGCATCTGGGGCAAGAAACACTGAGGAAAATGGCGTCTGCTGATGCCTTTATACCCGAATGACTGCCGCAATGACGTCGGGTGAAGTGCGACACCAGCCGAAGCCGGACCCAGACTTTGGAATCCGGCCGACCGAAGGGCTGCCTGACGACAGGACAACCCATTTGTAAAGACTGCAGATGCATTCCTCTCGGACATCTACATTTATGGTAGGTACAAAACTGTACTTTCCTAAAGCATTTATTTCAGTAATGTTGATGTCAGTACTAGACTGCTTCCTAAAGCATTTATTTCAGTAATGTCGAAGTCCGTACTAGACTGCTTCCTAAAGCATTTGTTATTTTAGTAATGTTGATGTTAGTACTAGCCTGCTTCCTAAAGCATTTCAGTAATGTCGAAGTCAGTACTAGACTGCTTCCTTAAAGCATTCGTTATTTCAGTAATGCTGAAGTCAGTACTAGACTGCTTCCTAAAGCATTTATTTCAGAAATGTTGAAGTCAGTACTAGACTGCTTCCTAAAGCATTTGTTATGTTAGTAATGTTGATGTCGGTACTAGACTGCTTCCTAAAGCATTTATTTTAGTAATGTTGATGTCCGTACTAGACTGCTTCCTAAAGCATTTGTTATTTCAGTAATGTTAATGTCAGTACTAGACTGCTTCCTAAAGCATTTGTTATTTTAGTAATGTTGATGTCAGTACTAGACTGCTTCCTAAAGCATTTGTTATTTTAGTAATGTTGAAGTCAGTATCACTTTTAATAAACAAACCTCCAGCTCCAGAGAGGAAGAGCCCGGTTCAAGGCACAGAGGTGGTACCTTTCCTTCCAGAACATGTGTGAGATTTTATTAATCAAGCATATATCATGTCTAGTAAAAAAAATAAGGTGTTACCCAGCTGTTGTACAAGTCATAAAGTGAACCTTTGCATTTGAACACTGTGAATTCATGGGGGGGTGTGAAACATATTCAAATATATTCTGTTGTACAGCAAGCTGTTTTAATGTGAAGGCAATAAATGAAAATAGTGTGTGTGTTGAAGGGAGCTGAGCTGGTTACGTAATCAGCATAGAAGTACAGTCATGGCTAAGACTTTAGGGGACATGTAAAATATCACAAATTACTCGATGGTCAGCACAAGGGCATTCTGAGAATGCTGATTAACATCTCTTAAGGGTATGTGATACTTTGAGGACTGTGCTGCATACTCGTAGCCTTTACTCTTGTGTTCTCGTTAAGTAACACATTTGCATGTATAGGATAAAGTGCACATTTACAACTCTAATTCTGTAATGTTAACCAGTGTTCATAACTGGCTTAGCTTTGAAACTTAATAATAATTGACATACTGTAATTGAAAGTTGGGTATAATCTTGTAGACAGCTGGCCTGCATTGGTCAGGGTAAAGAAACTAAGTGCAAATTCTGAAATGCAGCTCTGCAGAAGCTTTGTCTATTATGTTTATAGATTTGAACCTGGCAATCTGTTAATGCTAATGCAAACATAGTGGGTAAGCATCTTCTGCCATGTAAGGAATATGTGATTCAAATTTGAATTCATTGCTGGGCCTTAAGTGTCCTTTGTGTAATTTTATAAAATTGCTTAAGCACTATTAGTTTAAATATGCTTTGTGGAATCAATATGTCGTACTGCTTATGGGAGAACTTGCACTAAAGCTGTTGTACTGCTGTAAGAACGGAGCTTCTGATTTCCATAATGATCTTTCTGATGAGTATTACTTTCACACCTTCCACTCTTGCAGATCAAATGCAGTACCTTGCTTCTTCTTTCTGTTGTGCTAAAGCTTGAAATGAAAATAAAGACGACAAAGAATCCTTAGGCTTGATCTTATTCCTTTATATCACAGTGGTGGAAATCTAATATTTTTGCTCTGTGATTCCAGTATAGAGTCACCGTAATACATTTTGGTGTTTGTTTTGTGGTAGAATATCCTCACAACTGAAGCTTCCATATTTCAAAGCATAGTGATTTATGATAAAAAATACACCTTGTTTAATTATAGAGTGCATTTACATTCTTGAAAACTGCTTGGTTATTGAGCCGTAGCACAGAGAAGATATTTGACAAGTAACATCAATGTGTCTAGATCAGCAACAGGGAAATATTATTATTGTAAATGAGCCAATAAGTAATTGGCATAAAGCATTCCAGTGCCATGGGTTGTTGTGTCGTTGATGGAAGCACTAGATTTTTCGTTGTGCCCTTTACTGATGTCGATATTGTGCAGATCGCTAGAGTTTTGTAAGTGGGTTATGAGTGGGCTGCAGTTTTCAGACACAGATGTGAAGGTTATACCTGTATACAATTTGCATGTGAGCAAAGCAAAATACAGGTGTCAGGAGTAGACATTCACTAAGTATGTAATTGGCAGCAGAAGCAGAAAAATCAGAAAAGGACAGCACTTTAACCTTGCTGTCTGAATAAGCGTGAATGTTATTATACGAGAACAGTAATTTTAAATGTGTCTTGCATTTCTCTTTGTTATAGCAAATTGAAGATGTGTGTCCTATTTCCTGTTATGTGGTCCAGTTTGCTTATCCAGTATGTGCTGTTAATATCAAAGTAATCAAGACTGAATAACCTTTAAGCTTCACTAAAATGTCTTATAAAAGAAGTGTAATTTTCCAAACATTTCACTAATGTAAATCAAGGAAAATACAACATTGCAGTTTCAAGAGCTGATTCTTCCACAGTGGCATAGGAGATCAGTCAGTCTCTGATTTATTTTCTTTTTTTGGAAAATGAAAGGCAGGGATATATTTTAGTCTGACTTCATTTTGATCTTGAGCTGATTTTGTAATGCTCATCACTGGATCACTGTTGCAGTAGTCTAAGCTGTATGGGTTAGTCCTGCTACAGATAATCCCAACTGACCAGTATCCAAAGCTTTAGGGCACCGTCCACAAGCCCAAACCATAAGTAGTCCCAAACAGAGATTATAAATTGGACGGTTTGGGTGCCAAGCACTTCAGACCTTTCTAGCCATTGAAATGAGATCCTATTTTGCACTTCATAGAATCATCAGTGGGCTGGTCTTCCTTCAGTGATGGGTTGATAAGTTGGGGGGAAGAAAAACTTCCTTACTATGAAAAAAATATATTGTTTTTGGTCTTGAAATTATATTTGTTAGGGAAAGTGTCCTTTGTAGACTTCACTGAGACTTGAACTACTTGTGCGACTGTGACATGTTTTCTGTGTAAAAAAAAAAAAAAGAAATATATATATATATATATATATATGGGTCCTTGTTGTTTTATCGACAGTACGGTTCATCGAACCATACTTTGTCAAAATTACTTTAGCGAAAGTGCATTTTGTCGAAAATGCACTTTCGTTAACGAAAACAGAAAAAAAAAGCATGCCGTTAGCATGTACCGTTAGTTGTACTTCAACATATACTGTTGATGTACAACTCGGGAAACTCTGTTTGAGATCGTAGCACAGTGGCGATAAGGGAATATTCCCTTTTCCCCACTGTAGTGTGATCTCGGAGTGAGAATATTAAAGTAGGGGGTGTGGGGGACACAGAGGGGCTTGCCCCGCTGCATATCAGTGTTTAATGTGTTGGTTTTTTATGCTTAGGTTTTTTTTATTTGTCCGTGAAAGTGCATTTTTGACTAAATGCACTTTCGTGGAAGTCAGTTCGCGGAAGTAAGGTTCGATGAACCGTACTTTCAAGTAAAGAACATAGACCCATATAGAGATAGATAGATACACACACACACACATACACACATATACATACATTGACGTAAGTTTTTCTTGATGCATTTTACGATTTATTCGTTTTTTGGGAAATTCATTGTGCTTGGTGAGGTTGACATTGTGATTTGGGACTTTTAGTATTGTTTCTCCAAAGGGTGTGTTACCACTGGTGCTAGCTGGGGCTTTCACTTATTCTTTTTGGCTTAACCATGGGGTATACTGGAGCTATCTTGGTGCTCCCTTCCGCCTGACACGAGCCTGAGTTCAAGCATGCCCATTAAGACTGTTAGGCTGCCCTCCCATGGCATGGGAGAATCACTTTTGTCAGAGGGAGGGGTTGGAGATGTCTTACCACTTAACCGAGCTAGGGTACCCAAGTCCCAGAGTAGCTGTCCTTCCTTCATTCGGACTGGTACTACTGAGAGTCCCCTAGAAAAAAGAAACAAAAGATTAAACATTTGTCTTCTTTCTGTTTACCCTTGGAGGAGGATGATTTATTAGACTTAGCCAAAGGCTTGTTGTAAGCCTTTAATTCATGTACGATGGATTCTTTTTTGGCTGGCAAAACAAAAAGACTCATATCCTAGTCAGAGGAACAGGGTTGCAACTGGGAAGATGTTTCTTCTGTTAATTTTCCTCAGGTAGACAACGCGAATTCTGAAGAGTGATTTTGCAGAATCCTGTCCAGAGGAATTGTCTTTTTCTGATATTTTTGCCAAAATTAAGGAATTATTTCAGTGGGAACAATCTGAAATTCCATTTTCTTTACAAAAATTTGATTTTTGCAACTTGGAATTTCTGTAGCCTCCCACTACCAGTTTTACTTCCCTTTGAAGACGTTTTTATTACAGTTTGCAGTATACCTGATAGTTAAACTCCTGTCACTAAGAAGTCTGGTAGTTTCTGAAAAGTTCCTTAAACTCATAAGCATCTTTTTCTAATCCAAGATCTGATCCTACAGTGATTTATTTGTCTAAACAAGCTGCTGTTAAAAATGTTGTAAATGATCATTCTTTTCTTTCCAATAAAAATGTCAAGGCTTCTGACATTTTTGAGAAAAAAGTTTACTCCTCTGCTACTTTGATTTTCAAGATTTTAAGCAGTCAGACTTGCATGCTATTCTTTTTAGTGTACTCTTTTGAAAATTTGCAGTTATCAGATATAATCTGTATTATGTATTATTATATGTTGTTGTATATATATTAATTCTAGTGTGGCTTCTGTGTCCCAAGTAACCAAGCATTCTTTAATATAGGATCATAGAATCATATGAAGTTACTAGGCTACTGGCCCTGAGGCCGTTACAAACCTAGCCAAGAATTTAACCCAAGTCAGCACCCTATGCCACTGTCAAGCAGGGATACAGGTGGAGTCCCAGGGGTGTATTTTCTGTTCCCCATCCAGTTATCTAGCTTGCACTTAAAAAGGTTTAATGAGGTACTCTGCTTTACATGGAGGGGGAGTCTATGCTGTTTTAATGCAGCTGACACAGTCTCTAGAACTGCTGCTGTGGAAAAACACTCTACATCCACATAAAACAAAGTTCATCCCTGTCCAAATTTCTCTCGACTGCTCCCTGTACTACTGATGGAGAGAGGCAGCTCCTGAATGCTTTATCCCATGCAAGTGTCCACTCAAATTATCTATGGTATGATCTGAGTTATTCTTATTAGGGCTAATATATAATTATCGACCATGGGATGGATAAGACTAATCTTTTTCCAAATGGGATAGGCTGATTTGAGCACAAAAAGAGAAACTGGCTAGGTTTAAAATTGTCCACAAGGGCAGCTAGCTTAGTACTTACCTAAGAACCTGTAGAAGATATAGAAGGAGAAATTCCTTCTGATTTCTGCAGCATCTCTTTCCCATCTCCAAAGCTTTAGGTGTCTTTTGTGGCTTCCTCAACTTAATTGCAAAGCAGATTGTATGTCAGCACATGGGATGCAGGTAATACATGCCCAGTATATGTGTTTTATGCTTTGCGTTTTCCCTATTTTGTATTTAGTTTTTGTGTTTAACTGAAAGGCAACTGGGGTCTATTTTCGGTCAAAATAATGTGCAAATGCAGCATGTGACAACGCAGTGAAACTGAGATTCGGCAAGGGAAACAAAATACAGCAAGACATCTGATAAACAGTGCAAGCAAAATATAGTATCAGACTAGCTCATATTTTAAGATGGGTGACAAATATGCTAGGGAAAAGGTTAACTGGTATCACAAGTTAAGCAGGGTATTCATCAGAACAGTGTCGTAGCTAAAGCATGCCAATTTCTCCTGTTTTTTTTTTTTTTTACATAATGTATCCATCTGGGTAAGATAGATGGTGAAAAGAAGCGTGTTAAATCAATTAATTCATTCATTCATTTCATTTGTGCTTCAGTTACATGCTGAATCCAGTTCAGGATCACAGGGAAACCAAAGTCTATCCTGGCACTTAGTGGACACAAGGCAATGAAGTTAGTTTCCAGATTGCCTGCCCATTACAGGACTTAAACACACACATGTATGTACAGTTTGAAATAGAGATACTCACATTTGAGGAAGCCATCATGTTTCCAACTTGCTGTTCATAGGACCCCTTCATTTTACATATTTTTGCTGTTTAAGCATTGAATTACGTTTGTAATTTCTGCACTTTCTGCAATATTATTACAGTATGTACCATTTCTGTATTGTAAAGGTTGCATTCAGTGGCTTATGTACTACAGTGCAGTTACTGGGCAGTGTTAAACATAGATTGTACACACAAGCATATATATATATATATATATATATATATATATATATATATATATACACACATATACATATATTGTACATACAGGCCATGGGTGTAACTGAGTGATGGACGTGAGGTTAATATCACTGTTCACTGGTTGAAACAGTATTACTTTTGCTTTAGAATCTAATATATATCCTCATAGGATACCGAACTGTGGCAATTCTAAGTTTTCTGAAAACCATAATTGCAGCTTGCTAGCCTTTTTCTAGCTGTTCTTTACTTTCTATGCACCTGTTTCATATTATCTGGTCTGTAACACATTGTATTTTTTATTAAATATGATGACCATTTCCTGAAATGTAAATGGGTTTTGCAGTTTTTCAGGAAATACTATGCAGATGTTTCTTTTTTTATCTCAGGTATGCTCAAATTACCGCAAGTAACGTCAAGTTGCTAAAAATGATTTGCTCATGTTTTTGCCTCTAGCACATTCCTCCTCCAAGAGAAGTGGTAGTCATTTCTGACTGCCACTTTGCCTTCCAAGACTCATATGTTGGCAAAATGGGCAGTTGCGACATGACCAAAAGCTAGCAACTCTACCTTTGTGACAGCCGTAAGCATGTTTCTTCTACTTGCATTCTCTGCAGCTTTTATTTATTACATTACACAGCACATTACCATTTTCATGACCTGACAAGTGAATTTAGTCTAGGAAAATAATGTTCACTGGCAGGCATATCACTTATCCCTCATCCATACTGCTTCTTTAAACCCTATATTAGAGACTTTTTTTGTGTTAAGTATTCTTTTTTGTGTCATTTTTGCCTGCCCATCTGATGTGTTCAGCTTCACTGCTGAACTATTAATTGTAATGCAGGAGGTGAGAATTGAGCTGTAACAGGCTGTCGTCCTGAGTAGCTCAGCTTTTTGGGTATTTCTTTTGATCCTTCCCTCCTTTTTGCCAAGGAGCACACATGTGGTATGTAATGAAGCAACATACATCTCTGATCTGTGTGCTAAATCCCAAGCCATGTTGATAAACTTCCTGTCCTCATATTTCTGAGAATGAACTCATAACCACTGCTAGTGGTTACTCCAAAAGTGGTCGTTGCCACCCACCCTCACCCCAAACAAGGCAAGAAGACTTTCACTCATGTCTGTCTCCCTGATAGGATACAATAAGTGTCCCTTGTACTGAGTGAACCTGGGCCATCTAGAATATAGTCAGGCTTTATCTCTGTATGCCACGGAGACAGCTTATATTAAGGAAGTCGATTTAGAGTGCTTCATGATGCCACTGAAAGTAGTCATATGTTCTGGCAACACTGTTCAACCGTTAGTGAAGCATTTTCATCTTTGTCTCTAGGTTCATAGGTTTGTACTAGGCTAATGACCAGTAGGGCCTTTTTAAGCCTAGCCATGCATCACAAATCTCTAACAAGTTCTGGTTCCTTGATAAGTGTACACATGGGCTTGGGAGATGAATTATGTGCAAGCAGGGGCCTAGGAGATGAACCATTTACAGACTGCCTGTGTCCATTACAGACATATGTGCCAAACCAGAGATGATTTTCCTGTTCCCCATCCAGTTGTCCAAGTTACAGTTGAATTGGGTTAGGGAGGAACTCTGCTTCACATGGATGGGGAGCTTCTTCCAGAGAAGGGGTAGTCTGAGATACATACCTGTCTCTCCAGCAGGTCCTATTTATATCACAGCAAGGTTTAAGTCTTTAGAATGCGTAATTCTAACCTTGTATGCCAAGAATAGATCTCCACTTAGCCTGTAGGAGACAGAATAGCGGGATAGGGCTTTGAGGCAGTCTGCATAGGACACATTACTTATGCCCTGCACTCTTTTAATGAGAAATATCTGAGAGTGTTCCACTTGTTGGATGTGCCTGGTTAGGTACATACCAAAGAGGGCATTATACTCGGTGATAGCTCTAATGAATGCTGTATACATTGGAACAATGAACTCCTTGGACCTAGATGCCATACCTTCATTTCTAAGTTGCACAGCATAGAATGATATCCTCATTATTGTAGACATGTGATGGTCAAAGTTTAGGTTACTGTCTGTGTGTGTCACAGGTCCCCAACTTCTGGGTCAGCTGTTAAGGGTGTGTTACTGATATGGTAATTACCAGGGGTGGAGAGCTTCCTGAAGGGTACTGTTATGCATTTCTTGGCATTTAATTTTAGCTATGGCTCTGACACAATTTTTATCTCTGTCACCCCTTCCTGGAGAACAATTGTGCTGGTGGGAGATTCTGTGACTGCTCCTAATTTACAGGCATCTGCAAATCTGGTCAGCCAGAGGCCCGTGATGTTGGCCTTGATTTCAGAAAAGTAAATGCCAAAAAGGAACGGTACCAGGACTGATCCATGAGGGACTCTGCTTGTAACTGGCCTCTTTGCAGAGATGGATTACCCAATTTTAACTTCTGGGTCCTGTCTGTGAGCCATCCACTGGGTTATGTAAGGGTTTACACCTAACGTCTTGAGTTTATCATCAGTGCCCAAGTGGGGAGCTGTATCAATTGCCTTGGCCAGGTCAATGTAGGCAGTGTGAACCATTTTGCCCGTATCCATTGCTTTGGTGACCTTCTCAAAGGAGTTCTACAGGTTGAGCAGGCATGACCTGCCCTTGATGAAATCAAACTGAGATGGGTCCAATGTCTGGATGATTCCCATGTCATTATTGATGAGCTCCATGATAATTCTTTCCATGGCTTTCCATAAGAGACTACTGAGACTTATGGGTCTGTTTTGGAGATGGAAAAGTGGTGATTTCCACCAAAAGACTGAAAATACCAGCAGAAAAAGGAAAGCTTTAGTGTAATATTGAAACATAAGTTATTCCATTTGCAATATCTTTATTGTTGAATAAGATATACTTAAAAAGGGTCTGAACAGCCCTGGACATGAAACATATCAAAGCAGTATTGTGTAAACAACTAGTGACTCTTGAATTCACTGCATTGGACATTCCTGGGTCAGTATTCTGAACAAAGACTTTGACAGTCATTGTGAGAATGAAGTCCTCTCAGTTTAAGAGAAAATGACCATGGAGTAGAAGAACAAAGTTTTAAAAAAACTGCATCTTCAGTTTACATGTGCTTCTCTGTGTGACGATTGGGGAGAGATGGGCGAAGGCTGCCAGCCTAGTCAAATAGAATTTGATACATAATTCTATCAACTGTATAAATAAATGTAAAATACAGGCATGTTTTCTTAAGTGTAAAAGAATACTGTGAAATGTGGAACTGCAAAATATGTGACAACATTGCACTCTACTGGCCCAGTGAAGCATGTTGTGACCCTTTCATGTTTTACAAGTCGGCTCCAGTGAGTCTAGATAAAGGTTTCATGCTCATTGTTTTAAGGCTAAAGTTTATGACCAGAATTTACATGTGGAAGGTGGTTTATTGCTCTGGTTTCTGCTAGAGTGTATATGTGAAATGGCTTGAATTGTAAGTTTCTGAGCAGGTGTTACATTGCTAAATAATGAAGTTTGTGGCCTGAGAACTCAGACCAGGTGTCAAGATGATGCAATATGAATACTGGGAAAACCTAAGTGTCAAAATGATGTAATTTGGGAGGGCCTCAGCAGAGCTGTTGGTTAGTGTTTAAAAACTATTGTTCAGTGAGAGATTGGAAGCATCTGACTTTGGACATCTAACTCCGCACTTGGTTATGCTCACATGTAAGTTTTAGCACTGTGATTTCTTGTATGAATAGTTAAAGCTAGTAATGATTAATTAGGTATTTTTCTGTGAAATCAGACCTGTACTACTGTATTATTTTAAGTTTCTGTGTGATCTCTGAACTCTTAGATATCTCGGTGGTGCAGTAGTTTTCTCTTGTGTTTTAATTATTTATTATTAAATATTTTTAAAACCTTCTACCTGTGGCTGGTTTATGTAGAGATAAAGTATGCTTTGGAGTACATTATATATTTATAGATGTTATTGTAATAAGCCTTGAGACTGATTAGTCATACTACCATTGGATTATAATATTGCAGAGTAATAATTGGACACCCTTTTAAGGGCCTTTTAGTAGCTGATAATTAACTGGGTGGTGGCAGGAATTACTACAGTATGGTCTGGGTAATAGGGGCACACCTGGAGAACCTGTGCCAGCCTTTTCCCAGGATAGTCTGTGTGGTTGTATAACCGCTTCTCAAAGTGTGTGTGTGTGTGTGTGTGTGTGTGTGTGTGTGTGTGTGTGTGTGTGTGTGTGTGTATGTATGTATGTATCCGCTATCTGGGCAGACACAAAGCACTGGTTGGACAGAGAGGGTACTGGAGATTTTAGCTTGCCCAGTTAGGCTGAGACCTGGACCCTATAGCTGTGCCAGTGGGGAGTCCTTATTGGGGACCTGGTGAGCAAAAGAGCAACCAACCCCAGACTGACTGTGATCTCTGTGTGCAGTTAAGGGAAATTGTATTTTACTGTGTGTATTGGTTATCCTTTCCTATTCTCAGAGACAACCTCCCTGGTGTTAGTGGTGAGGATTGAGGCTCCTTGATTGCTGGGTCAGGGCACAGTCGTCACACTCTGAACAGACTGTTTTGGCTGTTTTAGTTCAAGAAGTGAAGATCCTAAATGTATTTCTATCATGAAATTGACTGAGAGCATACCAGTTCTAAACATAAACATGTTGCTGGCATTCATCTGGTCTCCAAATATAATGTGATAGTTGTTGTGATCTCATTTAATCTTGAACCTGGCACTTGATATCTTATCAGTCAGTGGTGGAAGCATAATAATCACAGAGACGCAGTCAGCAATGGTAAAGAAGTGTATTCATTGCAAGATAAGCAGTCTTGGGCCACTCAGAAGTTATTCAGTGACAGTGCTGGAGAATTCAGTAATAATATGACTAAAGATATGGAAGAGAACTTCAGTGTTGAAATTATGACCAGCCAGGCTGGTGGTGTTGAAGGATAAAGACATGACTGCAGCTCAGACATCCTGAGATCAGTTACAGACATGATACTGGCAAGGAGAATGACCATGGCTTTCCAAGGAGGTGGGGATGTGGCCATAGGGACAGAGCTCTCCTTGCTTCCTGCAGGAGGTCAGGGCTCTGGGAAATTGCCAGGACAAGTGTGTGGGGATGGCCAAGGCATTGTATATATTACAGGGAATGGATAATGTACACTGTCAGACTACACATCATTGCCCATCCAGCCTAAAATCATAACATTGGTCATGCAGTAGGTCTAGCTTGGGAGAAAAAAAAACATTCTGGTCTGTGTTTGTGATGGAGCCAACTCTCCTCCATTATATGCCTTCTTCCCAGGCCACTAGCAGTGGTCTCAAGTGGGCAGGGTACTACCTCTGTTATCTCCCTCACCTTCTCTCCTCTCGAGTGGTTCTAGGATTAGGTGGATGAGGTTGGAATCATGGGAGAGAGCTGAGCAGTTAATGGTGAGCAGAAGGACACCAAGGAATTAAAAAAAAGTGTATATTAAAATCACAATGATGGTGGCGCATAGTCCTTGCAGCACTGGGTACTAGAACGACGCAATCAGTCTTCAACAGAAGTAACATTAAACACCGAAGATAGTAGTGGATGTGATTGTAAAACTTCATTACATTGAGTCTTATGGTAAAAAATACTACGTAGAATGTCTGTGGCCACAGCTCATATCAACTTTGTGTAGTAATTATCCAGATCTCCATTTTGTTCTAATTGATAGGTTGCCTGATGTAGAGTAGACCACATATTTTATCATTACATACATCTAAGAGAGCATTTATTGAGACTGAATGTTTGCTCAGAAGTTGAAGGGCACTTAGAAGTGACTTGAAATCCCAAGTAAAAGATTTGAATTGGGAGATAGATATGCAGAAAGGTTAAGAGTGGAAAGGAGCCAAAGTCAGGGCCCGGATGAAGTTGTGATGCACAGTGTTGTGTAAGAGTGCTTCATTCTAGGTTGCATAAGTCAGGATTGAAGTAGAAGACTAGTGATTCAATTCAAATGACAGTAATGTGAGAGACTTACAGGAATTTAAAGAAAGATGAAATGAAGACTTCCAAAGTGACTAATGAAGGATTTTTTACAGATGCAACTGAGGCAGTAGTCTTAGTCCAGAAAAAGGTAAATGGTAAAATATGCAGATAGAGCAAAAGGGGCGCAATACACAGATAAAATATTAGAGCAAGCTGAAAAAGTTACAGGAAAACACAGCTATTAGTATAACATGAATTATTTTGTACCCACATGAAATTGCAAGCACAGAAAGGTTTGCTGACATGCCACATGTAGCAGATGGTCTCTTTGAACCAGGAACTGATCAGATACAACATTCTGGTTCCACATGGATCATGATGTCCTCCTGACTGAGGACACAGCATCTGAATCAGCAAAAAAGAATTAAATACAGAGCTGGAAAGGAAATGGTGCTTTTGCAGAAGTTGATATTGTTATCCAGAAAGGCGTCTCCATTAGGTGAGCATGTGCCTTCAGACTCCAAAAAGAATAACACCCGAAGAATGTCTTGTGACTAGAAATTTGAAAAACATTGTAGAACTTTTAAAAAATTCACCAGTGTGTGCATCAGAATCACTTTAGTTATGGCCATAATTTATCAACAGTGGTTGAAAGTTCATCATATGGATATTAAGTCTGCATTTTTTCAGCTTTTGGAACATCTACAATATTTGTCTGCCCCACTCCTGAGACAACACATATAGGACAATTGTGAAAACTCAAGAGGTATGTGACTACCTTTCTCCACATTTGGCATATCAACTCACTGTCTTTGGTACCCTGGCACAGAGGGATAAAACCCTATGTTCCAACAACCTGTGTTTGATTAGCCGCTTGGGCCCTGGAAAGATAATATGGATGAGGATGGGACACTGTCTTGACCAAATCTGAGGGGGTAGAACACAGCCTGGCTCTATGCAGTAGCAGAATGAAGAGGCTGGAGAGCTCCATACTGCAAGTGGTGTGCTGCTTGGTTGGAAGATTGTGCATGTGCCCGTAGACGAGGGCAAGGTAGTGCACACAGCCTATCTTGACCTCACCAAGGCTTTTGATACCATCCCCCACTCTGGAATTTTAGATAAACTCACTAAATTGGGCATAAATCCCTATGCCACAAGATGGGAGGCCAGCTGGCTCAGTGACTGAACCCACACAGTAAAAGTAGCCGACTCCAAGTCTGACTTCAAACCAGTGACGAGTGGAGTACCACAGAGTTTGGTCCTGAGTCCTCTCCTGTTCAGCATCTACTTCTCTGAAGTGCAGGGCAACACAGAAGGTCTTTGGCTAACAAAGTTTGCAGATGACTGCAAACTGGGAGCCATAGTAGAATCACCTAATGATGTAGACATTCTACAAAAGGGCCTCACCGAGACAGATGCTTGTTGTCAAAGTCATGGCCTCAAGCTCAATGCCAAGAAGTCCATTGTCATCCCCTTTGGGAAAAACTCAGTACCCATGAACTACCACATAGGCGGTAGCTCACTAAACACTGAAAGTGTGATAAGAGACCTCGGGACACAGGTGGACAGTAGTCTCTCCTTTGATAACCACATCGCCAAAGTAGTCAGGAAATCCTTCTACGTGGCACGCCTTATCACAAAAGGGTTCTCCTCTAGAAAAATGTAGGTCATTGTTCCTGTCTACCTATCCCTCATCAGAATCATTATAGAGCACAATGCCCAATTTGGCATGTATCTCACAAGACACCTACAATAATTGGAAAGGCCACCGAAATACCTCACTAAGAGGATTACCGGCCTCAAACATATGCCATACGCAGACAGTCTCAAAAAAACTCCAGCTCTGCTCCGTCGCATATCGCCCACTCAAAGGCATTTTCTGCCTAACATACAAAGCTATGTCAAACCCAGATCTGTTGGACATGCTGCACTTAAACAAATCCCAATCTCTCTGAACCACATGCTCCAGGGACCTAAACCTTGTCACCACAATAAACAGAACATGCTGGAGGGATAGACTGCCCCAGAGACTTCCCATACTCTGGAACAAACTACCCATTCATGTCAAGCAAAGCTCCTCATTGGCCCTCTTTAAGAAAAAAATTGCCGACTGGATGGGAAATAGAAAATTCACCCCGGGGATCACTTCTGTGGCACTGCTTGACAGTGGCACAGGAAAATAGTATTCTTGGGTGGCGAAAGCCAGGGAACCTTTTTGGCTGGGCTTATATAGGCCCCAAGGCCGATAGCCTAGTACCTACCTATGTACATGCACCTGCTGAAGGCAGCCATAGCAGAGCTTGCAAGGGGAAGTGTTGGAGAATACTCGTTCCCTGGCAGAATTATGGTACTGCACCAGCCTCACTGGTGTTCTCACAAACCCTTTATGTGGGTTAGGTAGAGCCCTGGTGGAGGCTAAGCTGAGTCTGTTAGACCTGATTAATGAGGATTAGAGGTAGTGGCAGCTGACAGTCATCTGCAGGGAGTTTAAAAAAAAACTTACCATCGTGCACATGAAGATGAAATATCGTCATCAGTAATATGTCAGTGTCATTGCTTATAGAAAATCTAGGTCTCATCTGGCCAGAAAGTCTCCTGTATGAAATTCCCAAGTCGGCCCTTTTTTTTTTTCTCCGTAAGACAGTAAGACACTAGAACAGCATTTTCTTGAATAACGTGGAATCTAGTTAGGACATATCCCAGTGGTATTTGAAGCATTTTCTGTAGCATGCTTGTTATACTGGAACTTTTGCAAATATTGTTTCTTTTGAACAGTCCAACTCCATCTGGTTCTGATATGTCTAGTCAAGAAAAAAATATGAAAGTGATTCTCCAATAGAATAATTAATATTTTTGTGTATTGTTGCAAAAAAGTGAAAATTCATCCTCTATTTCCAACACAGTGTGATTTTTTTTCTTTTCTTTTTTTACCTGTCTTGAAGCTTTATATGAATCTTTTAGCTAAATTGTTGGCTGCTGGATGTCCTAGTGCGCCACTAAATCGATTTAGCTTAACAAAACAGCAGCATTCTTGTGTCATAAACTGAGTTTCCTCATCAGCAACAGTATGTTCAGGTTAACCACAAGCAGCAAATATCTACTTGAAGGGACTAATGATAGGTGATTTCAGTTATACTGCACATATTGTTACTTCGCAAGGAGTAGTCTCTATAAAGTTTTATTAATCTAAATCTGTTTATTCTCAAGTCTTCAGGAAGGCTTAGAAGAACTGAATAATCTCCTACTGCAAGCATGCATACAAACATCTAATTCTGCTTTATTGAAGTAAACACTCTCTGCAGAATCCACCAGATTTTATCTGCTTTGGTTTCAGAAGTCCTGCTAATTTTAGCAGGCTACGGTGAATTTCCTGTTGTGCAGGATGCCTGCTTTCTTTATTCCTGTGTAGCGAAAGGATAGTCAATTAGAGAAGTTGGTGCCTTTATAAGGAATGGATTTGTGGTCTTCTCTTACTGGTACTGTGTTAGTGCACTTTTTTTCTGGCACTGCACACATACCACTGCATAACAAAACTGTGCAATACAATCTGCTAATATTGTACTTTAAGTATACACTACTTAAACTCATTGGATCATCGATGCAAACTTGCACAGATCGCAAAAGTTTGTTTCGTAAAAGTAGGGCTGTCATGCAAGTCGTCATGTCTTTTTTTTTTTTTAATCTGTTAACCAGGTAAACCCACTAAGAGCAAACACTTTGTCAGAGGCAACCTTGGAGCACTGTCAGACTTGCACAGTAGATAGATGGGGCAGTCAAACCCAGTACTGTAAAATGAAGCGCATAATCATCTCATAGCCTTTAAAACCTGTGCAGTAAGCTGTCATCCTGAAGCCTTAAGCATCTGTTTGTATCATCTTGTTGACAAAATCTGTATCTGTCCAGCTGCAGAAACCTGTTTCAGAAGTCAGCTCAAAGTAAGATACTCAAACATCTACTTTTGACATGGGACAATACAACCTCTTAGCACAAGAAATCTGGACAAAACCTAAAATAATGGGGGGTGGCAAAGGCCCCAAAATACCGACAGATTTTATATATTTCTCTTGCAATCTTAGAAAATTGCTAGAATAATGGGATTTGTGTTCGCATGCATTTTCTAAATTATATGAAGTGTGAAACTGAAATGTTTCTCATTATTTGGTGACTTCAGTCCTCAGTGATTTGCCAGAAAACCACAAATTTTATGAGGACTGGACCATAGGAGTTTTTTTTTTTAATTAGTGTAATAAAGCTGCTTGCTAAAAAAATTCAGAATGATCAGCATTTTCACCTAGGAGAACAAACTGGAGATTGTAATGACAATACACTCCAACCATGAGTGTGACTATGAAGTATTTTGCATCACTTTCAAAGCAGTAGGACAGTGTTCGAGTTAGCCAGGGCTTCTTTTCCCTCTTGGGATGCTGTAATTACTTGCAAATAACGCATGCTTTGTTAAACATTTTTGAGAGAAATAAGTGCAGTAGCAGAACAGTTCAAATATGTAAAAGCTATGTTTTAAAAAAATATAAAGTGGAATAGTTCAAAAATATGAAACTTGTGTTTTAAAACACGGTAACGTTCACTGGCTCTTAATATTAGTTTACTTCTTGCATATTTTGGTGTCCTCCTAGCTGTTAACATTGTGTTAAAACACTAGTGTGTGCAGCACCAACATAAAACAAGAGACCATCAGCAGCAGGAGTGCACTTCTAGAGCAATGGTCAGTAAGGGGGTTAAATGGACATTAAAAGATAGATAGAAAACCTGCCAATTGAATCACTATTACAGTTCTTACTAGCACAGGAAACAACTGCATCAGCTAGCTTCTTACAAAAGTAAGCTACTGACAACAGATGTTTGTGATATGTGACCTTGTTAAATTCCTCTACATCTGTGTGCTGTGCAGAACTACACCTCATATGCAGCATTATATGTACATATAATTTCTAGCCTATCTGTGCTGTGTTTACACACTGTTCACGGTTTGCCTGATAAGTTTATTGTAGATATAAATTCTTGAGATTCTATATTTTTGTTACTGTCACACTTTCTAAGTACATTGGTGCAAACTGCTCTGTATTCTTTTTTTTCACAGTATATGCTTGCAGTTGTCAGAACAGGTTTTACGAGATTTGGTATAATAACCGGGTACATCTTCCAAAGGCAATGCTGCCATAACCATCATTATTACAGTAATTCCAGACCGACAGAAAAGTTTTTTCTGCTTGATGACTTTGTTGCATATTATAATGCTGTTGATTATGTGAAAAAAAATATATATATCCCCTGAAATGTGTGACATCCATGTCAAAAATAATCTGATAGCCTTTTGAACATTCAAGCAGCGCAGAAGAATTTTTCCATCAATGCCAAATTTTACAGAATCTGAGTAACTGCTGTTCAGCGGTCCTTGTGTTTTTCATTTGTTTCTTCTCAGCAGTCCATTTTTTTGCATTCTGAGTGGCAGCAGCCTTACAGTGTAGAAATTAAGACTCACAGGAAATATACTCTCCATTTGACAGAGAGGTCACGGATAGTTCTGCTCGCCTGCATTGGCACCAGTCTCCTGATTACGTTTCATTTAGTTTGAGGGCTTGAGAAGCCTCAGCTGGGCCCCCTGCTTTCACTCATTACAGCTTAATTTCTGAAGACGGTATCTTCGCCATGAATAAGTGCAGAAGGTGCTCTGGTGAGTCTGCTTAACAGGGAGAACTCTTAATTAGCAGCAACTTTCAATCAGACTGCTTAACCTGCCGGGGAGTTGAACAAGCCATGTTCTTTCCTGCTGCACAGAGTGCAGGACAGCAGACTGAAAGCTGGTCGTTCTTGCATTATTTTATCTCATGTGTACTATGCAGTATAAGTGGGGTTGCAGCTTTCTGTGTTATAACATGATCATAGTAGCTTTGTTTCATTATGCATTTCCCCCTTCTTGCTTTTATAGCTGTTATATTTTGAGTGCAGTTTTCTTATGTTTATTATAACTAGATTTCTTTGCCTTTGATCGTCTTAATATAAAGACTGTTTACTTGATTAGCTCCTTTGAGGTCTTTCTGGCTGGGGTTTCTCTACATATTCATCAGGAGGTTTTCTTTCTTGGATTGTGGATTTGGCTGCTGGCAGATGAAAATGGCATGTTCAGGGTTACTTGTCATGTGGCTGCAACAAGATCTGAAACTCCAACATCCTGGTTAATTCACCAGGGCCACTGCCTGTCTTCTGTGCTACAAGACTTAACACACATTTATAGTTTTGTTAGAAGGAGGGTTGACTGTGGCCATAATAAGTGTGAGTCTGAAAAATATATCAACAAAAGCTCATGAAGATAGTTAAGATCTTTATTCTTTTCTTCTCATAACTGATCAAGGTAAATACTTTTTATTGACTGATGCTATTTATTAACTCAGTTAGCTGTTTGCAGTTTCTAAGCCAAATAACTTGTCCTCTGCTTTAGGACATTCATTCAAGGGGTATTACAGTAGAGAGTCGATTATCCAAACTAATTGGGACCAAGGGTAGTTCAGATAATCAAACTGTTCGGATACTCACACATACATTGAATTGCATAAAAAACTTCTAAAATCTTGTTTTTTCTACAATCAGGGAATACACTTTTTAACCAATCAGCAAGTCTAGTAGACAATAAAGAATATTTTTCACACGCAAGCAGGCTACAAGTTCAAAAAACATGTGCAAGCTGATACGTATACATTTACATATTCAGACTTTATGATTTTTCTTACCAAAAAACTTTGGAAGAGTGGGTTCGGATAATTGACTATTCGGATAATCGACTCTGTACTGCAAATTCAACTATGACCTTGACTTGATGTTTTATCGAATATCTTCTAGTAAACTTCATTTTTGTTGGGGCACAGACCTCCCAGAGCCCCAGTCAGCAGTAGAACACACTTATAATTCATTCCAATTCCTGTGTCACATAATCAAAGTAAGTGAAAAATTAAGTAAGAGATGTAAAAGTGATGTCTATCAACCAGGTGTCCCGCTTCATTTGTACTGCGTGCATCAAGTTTGTAAGTGCTATGGAACACTCTGGAGAGGAACAATGGAGGTTCTTTGTGCTGGAGGTTATTGATGTATATGTTGTTTCTGTCCAGCACTGTGCACCAGCGCCTTACATATCACAGTCAGAAACAGGAGACAGAGTCCCACGTCTTAACAGTGCACCAGTGCGTATGTGGTCTTGCATCGTCCAGAGCAGGTGTGCAAGTTGTGCCTTTTGGGGAATGGACCAGAGATTTTAGTTTTCCCATGGCAATGTGCTCAGATGATGTACATGTAAGTATTAAGTCTTATGTTACAGTCAGGGCCAGAAGTTTGCAGATCCTGCCTTCATGTCACAGCTGTTTGAAACTCTGATAATTGCAAGATATATGAGAGCTGTGCAGCCGCTATCTTTGAGTCCCACTTATCAGATTTACACCGTATCAATGTTGGACAGATAACCACAGAGTCCTGCTGTTATATGTGATATTTTCAGTAGAAAGTAGAATTCCAAACCACAATACCCGCCCCCCCGTACCAGAGCCGCAATGAGCCAATGTCTATATATGCTGCTTCTGAGGTCACACCATCTTGGATGAAAGTGAAACACATTTCCTTTTCCTCTGAGTTAATGCACTGTTGGCGGTAGCATGTTTAGAGATCAGAAAAGTCATGGCAGAGCCTCCTCAGGGCTGCAGGAGAGAGTGGGACAATGAAGATCGATTTGAATTTAATGTGCAGTGATGATCTGCCAAGTTTGCAGTAAGCTTGTCTGTAGAACTGCAGACAGTACATTAAACACTGGTTAGACAAATGTAGATTCCTTTCTGTAAATGAGATTTTTAATTCCAGTATTGTGTTCAGACTAAGCTGGTTTGAGCTTCCCTACCTTCCTATTTTGAAAGCGATACTGTTTCATATAGACTTTCAATTACAAAAAAAAAAGAGAGATTGAAACGCCATCTGATGAATTTTCTAAAATGATCATTTTGGTTTCCCTGTTAGTTATTGCTAGGTGTTTGGTTGGTTGATAACTGATTAATGACATCTGTTCGTCTTTACTCTTCCTCATGCATCGCCATTGCAATGTAACTGCTGAAGGATCACCATTTGTGCAAGACTATTGTGCACTATATAGTAGCGTTTATCCTTTTTCCACTGTTGTGTGACCTTGTTTATATATAAAATGTAAGTATGGTATACATGGACAAAACCCTTCCACATGGGAGGGTGCAGGGGGGCTTGCCTGCTTGCAAAAACAGCATTTCTTTTAGTGTGTGATGTTATCAATGTTAGATGTGTTCTCAATCAGCTGTGATCCAGAAGACTGATTTTTGAATGTGTCTTGATTATTCATTGGGAAAGAAGTAATGTTTCTTGCAGACTCGCACAAGTTTTTTTGAAATTTCACTGTCTGTTTAAATAGAGGAGTAAGTAAAAGCTGAGAAGTAACATACAAAGTAGAAGTAGTCGCATCTCCAAAGTGATGCATTTAGAAATTATATGTGGACTTATGGAGGACTCCACCAGTCCTCGACCCCTTTTTCTCCATTTTGCACATGGGGTCAGGGTGTCACTTCAACAGTGACCATCTCAAGCCAAGGTTATGATCATAATTCAGGCAGGGTCACTGTAGTAGTAGATCAAAAATTTTGGATTTGCTCACCAGCAGAGCTTATCAGTTCAGGTTTGTCAGCACTGCCTCCATAAAAAGTCTTCTTCCAGCATTAGTAAAGATGTCCCGAGCCCTGTTGAAATGAGACAGTTTCTTCTCTGCCCTTAAACTTAGTTGCTTAGCTATTTTCCTTCTTTGTAAGTTCATATTTTTTTATGCCGTTAATCCTCACTGTGACTTTTTACTATAACAGATGGCTACTCATCAGATCTTTTAAAGTTTTTATGCTTGGTTATGTTTCTCAGTGAAAATCCATTAATGAATGTGCTTGTCGAGGGAAAATTACCCAGAAGGTTTACACCTTAAGAAGTTTGTCAGAATAGATCATGATTGCATCAGCTGTGAACACTGATAAAAGTTGCAATACCTGACTGATAGAAAGTTATATAAATTTGAAAAGCTTTATATGTTGTTTAAGAAACTACTAAAGAAATGTTAAAAAGGCATTTTCCCTCTCTAGTACATTAGTTATGGAGGCGAGGAAAGAAAGGGAAATAGTTCCTTTACACATAGAGACCCTGATAGAAAAATCCAAAACCATATGTCCTCCACAGGTTTAATCCATACATTTTGATAACTTTTACTTCAAGGAATCCAAAACCAGTCTCAGCAGTGAACAAATTGTGTTTATTCATCCAGTTTTAAAATAGTCATTACCAATACATGCCCGTACTTCACAGCCCTCTGTGGTCATCTTTCATACACGTGAGCCTTCCACTTCCAAGCAGGATCCTGACTACTTAATAGCTGGAGCTTCAGGATGACCTTCCCAGCCAGTATGGGCCTGAAATGTGTATCAGTAGCCTCAGTACCTCTGACACCACAAATATCATAACTCTAACTTGAGACTCTTTTGCTACAGCCTGCTTCAGCGAGACAACCAAGTTAGAGAATGCTTCAGTGAGACATCTAAGTTAGGCACCTTGTCTGTCATCTAGATAACTTAAACCACATGTGCACAACTCACCCATGCCCCCTCTGGAACCACAGATGGCCATATCTTCAGTAGTACTGTGGGTGTAGTTCATGAATGTAAAGAAAAAACACCTCTCCGCATCCCTCAAAAGAAGAGGAGGAGTGAGAGACACACACATATTCACTTAAAAACTCAGATTCTAATCGTGCCTGCCAATGTACTGATTCCCTGTCTAGATCATCACTTAGTGAAACCATTCATGTTTTGTGAGAATTTTTTTGATGCTGTCAAGCAAACCTTTATCTGAAAACGTTCTCATGATATGATGAAATGATTATGTTAAAGGAAACCAAATGGATTATTCCTCATCTTGTCAGTATACAGTAGGATTTAGACAGCAGAAATACTCCGCTTCTGCTCCTAATCTGATAGATCAGCTTGATCTGTTTGTTTGGAAACAACCCTGCTGCCATTGCCCTTATTCTTAGTCATTATCAAAAGAAAATCCTTCCTTTATCCACATTACCTCCAGGCAGAGAGTCTAGGCTGCTGGTTAAGTAATGTCATCCACCCTTTTCTGTTACAGACGCTGTCGCATGTGTACCTCTGCTGGAGTCCCCACCCCCTGCAGCCAGATGCAGGAAATAGTAAATGCTCTTAAAGTTGGATGCACTGAAGAAAAGTTGGAAGCATCATTTCCACAGCTATTAAAACTGGTGTATATAACAGGTATAATTTTTCCCATATAGCTGGTTAATGGTAGTCATACCCAGAGGATTCTAAAGCTGGCTTATGGGTCACTCTTTGGTCTGTTGATTTCTTGTGTAACAAACCAGCAACCAGTCATTCTGTTAATCTAGCTTATCAGTGGGAGTGGTAAGTACTAGGTAGCCTGTCTACCATAAGAGGAGTGGTTCTTGGCCCAGGAATTGTAGTTTATTGATCATTTGGGAAGTTGTCCATCTCTTTCAACTTTCTGGTTTAAAAGACCACATCTGCGTTCGTTTCCCATCTTTCCTGTAACTAACCTACTGGAAAGCACTAGAAAGCCTTAAACTGATACAAGCCTTCTAGCTTAAAAGAGAGACTTTGGAGTGATTGAGTATCAGTTTTCTGTATTTTCTTGCTGTACTTAACTGTTTTCCACCTAAACATTGATTTTCCAGCACTTACTGTAATTTAAAAGCTTGTTTTTTTACATATTGTACTTATTTGACTGCCTGCACTTTTAAAAAGTTGTTTTTTGTTTAAATAAATTGTAACTGTTGTAGGCTACACACTAAAGTGCGATAGCTTTTCTGATAGCTTGTAGTTTAAAGCTGATGTTCTTCGTGTTTCACTGTTGCAGTCATTACATTTGGGTTATCCTGCTGGCAGGTTGCCCTCAGTCAGCCTGAATTTCAAAGTCTTGGGTCCTGCGTCGGTTGCTGTCGCCTCTTCCCTAACGTCAGGTCGTCAGGGGTATAAAGATGCAACCGACGCCATTTTATTTTGTCTTTCTTGCCGCGTGGTGCCCGAAGCAGAAGCAGTTTGCAAGTGCTGGTCGGCCGACTCCTGAGATTTTTGTGTTCGAGTTTCATATCCGAAGTCTTCATTAAAAGCTAAGTACCCCTTTGGGGAAACTTTTTTCTTGCTCCAGACTGATGTCAGAAAAAGTTAATAATTGTATTTCTTGTGGGAAGCAAATACCTCATAAGGACTTTCATTCTTACTGTTTTCCTTACCTAGACCCTGACCACGACGTTGCTAGTTGTCTGTTTTGTGCTAGATTTAACCAACGCACTATTAAGCGTCAGTACGATTTTGCATTAAGCTATTTTGGGCGAATATTTAATTATACAATGTCGTCGGATAGCCATCTGACTACTGGAGTTCACAAAAAACGCAAAGAAAAAGACAGGCAACCGAGGTCCAAAACAGACGACGAAGCTTCTCCTAAGCAAGTCACCTGTTTGCTGGTTCTCAGTGAGGTGCTTTTGCAGCCCCTGACGCCCGCTACTTTAGAGTCGCAGGCCACTACCGACTCCCATGTGGAGTCGGACAGGCCGCTGGAAACTCAAGGTACTGAAACCTCGGAGATTATTCCCTCAGATGGGTTCAGAGCCTCTGAGCAGGCATCGGCTTCTGAGGGTGTATTCAGACCTAAGCAATTATATATTAAACTGACTTCAAAGACTAAAACACTTTTAAAGGCAAAGAAACAAGTTCACCAGTCACAAGGACAGGCCTCCATGCCCAAATAATAGATGCTCAAAATGGCCGAAGACTTAATTACCTTGATCAGGGGTTCCCATCCCCCTCCTGATAAGAGGCCTAGGCAAGAGACAGACTATGAATCTTCAGGTCAGGTTTCCATTTCTTCTGATTCCTCTTCTGATCAGTAATATTCTCTTCCCCCCTATGAGGATTCTGATGCTGAAGAATCAATTCCTTCAGCTTCTCCTCCTGAGGACTACTCTTTTGGGGAAACCTTGCATACCATGAGGGAGCACTTCCACTGGGAGAGCCAAGATTTTTCAGAATCTATGAAAAGGCTCAGAGACTTCCTTTTACTTCCTCAACACAGGCCTCTAGCTATTCCACCTGTGTTGGACATTGTAGATGTGTTCTCGGAGTCTAGTCTGACCCTTGACTCTTTACCTCCAGCTCCTGTTAAGCCGGACAGATACTACAGGGTTCCTGACTCTCATAAATTCCTTTTCAAAAACCCTACTGCAGATCCAGAAACTATTTCTCAGGGTCCAAAAGGGGTCAAGGCTTCTACTGCAAAAAACCCTACCCCCTCTGACAGGGATTATAGGGCACTGGATAGATGGGGAAAAAAGATTTACACATCTACTACTTTGGCTATAAGGGCCTTAAATTGCCAGTTTCGTATGCTCAGATATCAGCAATGTATCATGACACTGCTAAAACAGAAAATAATGGCAAATTCTGATTGTGCAGAAAACTAAGAAATGCAGGATTTATTGCATGCAACTGAACAAGTTGGAAAGCATACTTTGCAATGCGGGTTTGATTCTCTGGAGGCCTCCTGCAGGGCCGCTGTTATGGGTCCTGTCATTAGGAGGCATGCTTGGTTAAAGGAACAAAATCTGCCGGACCATGTTAAATCAAAATTATTAGATGCTCCTTTACAACATGATACCGTGTTTGATGTTAAGGCAGAAGAGGTGTTAAAGAAAATGGAGGACAAAGCTAAATCTATGCAAACGGTCAAGGATTTCTTACAGGTACAGCCACCTAGATTTAGCAGACACTGGCCTACAAAGAATTGGTCCTTTCCAGTCTCAGACAGCCCTCAAAGGGGCAGATCACAGCCGCAAGGATCCTACAGGTCTAAGCAGTGGAGTGCTTCTACCTCCAAAGGTGGAGAAGACAAAGCACAATCATACAGGAAACAGTCCCAATGACTTCCCCCTGCCTGCACCAAGCACTTATCTTCTGGCAGCACCCTTAGGGGGAAAACAAGCACTTTTTTCACAAAATTGGCACATTATAACCCAGGACAAGTGGGTTCTAGACATAGTGTCACAAGGCTACAAGTTTCATTTCCACACCCTGCCAAGGGCAAATGGTTGGCCAGACCTGCCAAAAAGTCAATTGGCAGAGGCTCAAAAAAAAGTCGCAGCTCTCATGGACATGAGGGCTATTCAACAAGTGCCACAGCAAGAACAGGGACAGGGATTTTACTCTACTGTTCTTGGTACCCAGAAAGGACAAAACATGGAGACCAATACTGGACCTATCTATTCTAAACACTTTCTTGGATATACGAAAATGCAAGATGTTGACCTTACAGCAGCTTCTGCCCATGCTGGGCAGCAAGGCTTGGCTCGTGACTTTAGACCTCAGATTCAAGGCTGGCTCAAAGCATTACCAATTCTCTGCACTGCCCTTTGGCTTATCTACTGCTCCCAGGGTCTTCACAAAGTGCCTGGCACCAGTAATTGCTTACTGCAGACAAAGAGGAATACAAATATATCCTTACTTGTACGACTGCCTCATACAAGCAGAGAACAAGGACATTCTGTTACAGCATCTGACGTTTGTGATAAGACTTCTAACATGCCTGGGGTACACAGTCAACAAAAAGAAATCAAAACTAGTACCCTCTCAAGAGGTAATATTCCTGAGTGCAAGCTTAAATACAACTGCCCAGATGGCTTATCTCACTCCAGACAAAGGCAACTGACTATTTCAAGGAAATCGCAACAAAGCCCCAGTTATCTGCAAGAAAAATTCTGCAGGCTTTGGGCTTCATGGCATCCTGCATCTTACTAATTCCATATGCAAGACTGCATGTGAGGAAAATTCAGTGGTACCTAAAAAGTGTCTGGACACAACATTGCCACAGTCTGGAAACAATGATTACTATAATTCCCTGCCTGCAACAGGAGTTTCGATGGTGGACAAAGGCTCGTCACCAAAACAAGGGACAGCCATTCTCACTACCCGCAGCCAGGCAGAGCCTAACGACAGATGCTTCAGATTATGCCTGGGGGGCACACATGGCAGGAAGAGGCATTCAGGGCACCTGGTCCACAAACCAAAAGCATCTACATATCAATCAAAAAGATATGCTAGCTGTTCAAAATGCCCTGACAGCCTTCAAGGACCTACTTCATCCGGGACAACTACTGATACAGACAGACAACACCACTGTCATGTGGTACATAAACAAGCAGGGGGGCACTCATTCTTATCACCTGTGCAGGCAATCCATGGCTTTTGGGGACACAGCATTGACTTACCAAGTTCATCTGCAGGCACAATTCCTGCCAGGAAAGGAAAATACTCTGGCCGACGAACTAAGCAGAAACCTCATGGATCCCCAGAGTGGCACCTGGATCCACAAGTCTTCAGCATGATAACAAAGAAATGGGGACGGCTGGCCATAGATCTATTTGCCTCCCCTCAAAACAATCAACTAAAAAGATTCTGTACAAAGACTTATCACAGACAAGCTTGGAAAGTGGACGCCTTATCTTTCAACTGGACAAACCTATCAGTATATGCCTTTCCTCCACTGCCTCTCCTCCCCAAGGTACTCATAAAGGTCAGGCAGGAGAAACCAAAAATTATTCTGATTGCCCCAGACTGGCCACGCCAGTACTGGTATCTGATCTTAAGGAACTTGTCCCAATGCCCAGCCTGGACCTTACCTCAAATACCTCATCTACTGTCCCAGCAAAACAATCAGATTCTGCACAGCCAACTCAGGACTCTAAACTTGGCAGCATGGCAGATAATCTAGCCATGCAGACAACACCTCTCAGTAAAGCTGTGTTGGATGTCATTTTAGAAGCCGAAGGCCTAGTACTAGAAAATCCTATGCTGGGAAATGGAAGAGATTTTGCACTAGGAACCAAGCTCAAGGAACTGATAACAGCAGTCCTAAATATTCCTCAGATTTTGCAATACTTAACTGAGATGCTGGACAAAGGCCTATCTTTTTCATCAATTAAAATCCATGCCTCTGCCATTTTGGCTCATTACAATACAGAGCCACCACTCTTTTCTCATCCTTTATTAAGGCAGTACCTCAGAGGAACCAAAAACTTAAGGCCTGCAAGGGGAATGCCAATACCTGCATGGGACCTCAATTATGTCTTGGAAAAACTCACCTTACCTCCTTTTGAGCCAGCTGCTACTGCGGATATAAAGTTCTTATCTTGGAAGACAGCTCTGCTCCTAGCAATAACTTCTGCAAGACGAGTTTCAGAGCTACAGGCTGTCATGGCTGTGGAACCCTTTATCATTGTTTATCCAGACAGGGTCTCTCTCAGAACAAACCCCACATTTATGCCTAAGGTAGTATCCAGTGTAGCCCTTAACCAAACAATTCATTTGCCAACTTTTTATCCAAATCCACAGAACAAGGGAGAGAAAATTCTGCATTCTTTGGACGCACAGACAACTTAGATTCTGCTTGGACAAAACTAAAGATGTTATGTGGTCCTATCTCGCCTACATTCCTTACTCACAGGTTCAGAGCAGAGGATCGGCTCCAACTCGGCCAAACTTTCTAGCACGAAGTCTCTAATTGGCTGGGCTAAGCCGGTATCCCAGGGTGCACCTCACCCTAGCCTGAGATCTCGTTTGCCGCTCGTAGAGTTAGGACGTGGTCTCGCTTGGCTGTGGCTAAGTACCATTTTAGATACCTTTAAAATACTTTTAGTATTTTATCAGTCTCTGTTTGTCAAAAGCTATTTTCATAGCTATTTTGTGTGCTTGATTAGTTGTTGTGTGAGGTTGAGAGTCAGTTGTTTGTGGTGTCCCTACTGTTTCGCGGGCTAGGCCTGTTTAAGTTAGAGGACCTAGTCCTCTCCTGTGTCCTCCTGGTTGTGATTTGCTGTTGTGTTAGTGGTTAACTATTGTTTTAGGAAACGTTTAAGTTAGAGTTTCCTTGTCCTGTCAAGTGTTTGTCGGTCTTCCCGCCCTCCCTTAGTGTTTGACACTGTCGGCTGTGTGTGGCGCGGTTGCTTGCCATGTCGAAAGAACTGAAGGAACATAAACCCTCCGGGTTTAAGAAGTGTACTAAATGTGGCCATAAAATGTCCATCACAGATGGGCACTCTATTTGTGTGTATTGTCTTGGGGCTATTCACTTGCAAGAGTCCTGCAGTTTCTGTCATGTGTTTAGCCCTAGGGTACTGCAGGAACGTAAAAACTGATTTTGAAGGGTCTGATCAAGCCCTCCTTTGAAGAGGCCTTGGAGTCGTCCCCGCCTTCTAGTACCAAGTCTAAGCCTTCTAAGGCCAAGAAAAGATCTTCGGCTCCGTCTGCTTCTTCGGAGCCATCGGAGAAGGTTTGTAAATTGTATACTTCCTCCTTGGCTCCTCCATCCTCGGGGCCGAAGAAGAAGGTCTCTGAGATGGACACTACATCCTTGGCTCCATTGCTCTCGGGGCCGAAGGAAAAGGACCCTGATATGGATACTACCTCCTCGGCTCCATTGTCCTCGGGGCTGCAGGAGGTATCTGTTGTACTGGGGTCGACCTCGGCTCCGATATTATTGGAACCTCTTCGGAGCAGGTCACCCAGTGTCAGGCATGAGTCTCCAGTCGGGAGATCTAGATCTCCCTCTATTTCTTCCAAATCCTCTAGGCTGTCTGATTTGGATGTGGATAGGGTGGTTCAGAGGCTCCTACAGTCACCGATGTTAGCAAAATTGTTTTCGGCTCTGACCCATTTGGCTCCTGAGCCGCTTCCCATGCTTGTTTCGATGATTCCTCCTCCAAACACCCATGTGTCGTCGGAGCCGGAGGGCCCCGCGCCGAGTGATGTTCTGGTGTCGGCTCCGATACCCCAGGCGAGTTTATCGGAGCTGGCTTCGGCTCCGTCCTCTGGTTTCGGCACTCTGGTTTCCTCAGTCAGACCCGAGGGGGATGCCTCGGGACTCCTGTCTGTTCCGAGCCTCCCTCTCGGTGCTTCGGCTCAGGGAATCTCGACTCCGATCATGGTCTTGGAGATTGGTCGGTCCTCAGATCCGGGGGGACCAGCCTTCGAGGCCATGAGGAGCGCCCTGGCCAGGTCATCAGGTACATCACCTAGTTTGGTCACTCCGTCCCCTTCCACCCCGGCTAGAGCCTCTGATGCCCCCCTCTCCATGGACGGCAGAGCCCAAAGGTCTGGGGATACCCCCTTGAGCGGTCCCCTACTTTCTGAGGGCCCCTCAGAGTCGGTGTCTGAGGAGCCTCCCCGTAAGAAGTCATGCAAGAGGAAGCGCAAAGACTCCCAGGATGAGTCACTCGCTTCCGATACCGACCTCGAGGAATCAGAGGGGTCCCCCAAGTTGTCCTCCGATGATGTCTCTCTCTCCGACATCCTGGAGATTTTGAGAGAGAGAGAGGCGACTGGCACTCCAAGACCCCCTCTGAGGAGGAGTCTGTATTCCTCAAGGCCTTCGGAGCTCAAACTTCCGCCTCCTGGGTGTCTCCACCCTTCGACGAACTCCTAGGTTTGTCGAAGGGTGTGGGAGAACCCTGATTCCGTGGAACCGGTGCCCAGACATCCAAACAAGTTCTTGTCTGCTCCCCCGGGCAAAGAGTTTCTTACCAAAGGGGTTTCGGTAGATGCCTTGGTGGTGGTGGCAGCCACTCAGCAGGAAGTTGCAGAGGCTTCTTCTTCAGTCCACCCTCCTAACAAGGAGTCCAGGAGTATGGACCGGTATGGGAAGCGTACCCTGTCTTCGGCGACCTTCACCTTACGGTCGTTGAATTACCTCTGTCATTTCACTCGGCTCCAAAGAGATCTCCTGAAGGAGATAGGAGATACTCTGATGGGTAACATGCCTGAGGCGATAGCGCAGACTGTTAACGCCCAGTTGTCTACCCTAGGGTCCATTGTCAACTCGTCCATGAGGCTCATATCTTATGCAGCCGAAGGGGTGAGTAGGGCAGCTAGCTCAGGTATAGCTCTCAGAAGGCAAGCCTGGATGCACCTGTGTCATTTTGCGGAGGCCTTTAATTCTTCCTTCACTGACGCCCCCTTTGATGGGTCCTCTCTTTTCGGACCCAAAGTGAAAGACACTCTCACCAGATGCGAACAGGAGGGAAAGACCCTATCTGCCGTAGGGGCCCGTTTTTCTCTCCCTTCTAGGCCTTACCCCAAGGCTCAGATAGGGGGGAAAATGTGGTTCAAAAAGTCTGAGGTCCTTTCCCATGGCTCAAGGTGAGTCCCCCTCCAGAGGCAGAGGAGTGGGGAATTATTCGGGAAGCCGCCGTCCTAGAGGCAGAGGGGGCCCCCGCAACTCGGGAGATTGCGATTCCTTTCGCGGCTCTTCCTTCCAGCGTTCCTGAGGTGTTGCCCGACTGTGCTATTCTGGAGCCAGTCGGGGCAATTTGCATCCGGAAGCCTGGGAGAGCATCACCCAGGATTGTTGAGTGCTTCGAATAGTTACCGGAGGTTACACTGTTCCCTTTGTGTCGACACCCCCTCCAGTCAGAAGGATCCCGGACGTCCCACCCAGTCAACGGGATCAAGCAGCACTAGAAGTGGCAAAGCTGCTAGAAAAAGGAGTCATCCAACCAGTCCCCTCAGACCATGTCCGATCAGGAACTTACTCACGACTCTTTTTGGTGCCGAAAAGAACAGGGGACCTGAGACCCATTTTGGATCTCAGTCGACTCAATCGCTACATTCTGAAGTCCAAGTTCTGAATGGTCACACTTCAGTCCATTTTTCCACTGCTGGAGAAAGGAGTATGGATGTGCTCCATCGATCTCAAGGATGCCTACTACCACATCAAAATGGAAAAGGCATCCAGGAGTCATTTACGCTTCCGGCTAGGAGCCAATCACTTCCAGTTTCGTGCCCTGCCCTTTGGTCTCACCACAGCCCCCAGGGTGTTTACCAAGGGCTTGGCAGTGGTGACGGCTCACCTGAGACGTCTAGGATTCCAGGTGTTTCCGTATCTGGACGACTGGCTTCTCGCCGCCCCCACCAGGCATCTGCTCATTCAAGCCAGGGAGACGACCATCTCACTTTGCCAACGTCTAGGAATTACTTTGAACTGGGAAAAGTCTGCCTTGCAGCCCTCACAGCGTGTTGTTTTTATAGGCGCAGAGCTAGACTCTATTCAAATGCACGCCTTTCTGCCACAGGACAGGATAAGGGTGTTGCAGTCTCAGATCCATGCACTGTTGCCTCTCAGAAAAGTTCAGGCCAGGTTAGTTCTTCAGCTCTTGGGATCCATGGCCTCAACCATCATGCTGGTACCCCTGGCCAGGTTACACATGCGGATACTGCAGTGGCTCCTGTCGGTTCAGTGGTCCTTTCAAAAGCTTCCTCTTTCCCACTTTGTACTTCTCACGGAGTGATGCAAACAGGACCTCCTCTGGTGGCTACGCTCCTCCAATCTAGACAGAGGGAGGAGCTTGGTTCCTATGTCTCCAGTGGCCACGGTGACCACGGACGCCTCCCAGATGGGGTGGGGGGGCATTATCTAGGCAGGACGGTCCAAGGCACCTGGCAAGACCACGAAGTACACTTGCACATCAATGTTCTGGAGATGAGAGCGGTCTTTCTGGTGTTGCGAGCACTCCAGGACTTTCTACCTCTGGGAACGATTGCAATTCACTCGGACTTGTCCGTGGTGTGGTACCTGAACAAGCAGGGGGGAACCAAATCTTACCCCCTCTGCAGAGAGGCCATGCGAGTGTGGCAGTGGGCAAGGTCTTCCCAATGGTTTCTAGTGGCAATGCACATTCCGGGGAGGTCCAATGTGATAGCGGACAGGCTAAGCAGAGCTATTCTGATGCCTCACGAGTGGTCCCTGAACAACCGAGTGGCGGTTCAGATCTTCAAAAAGTGGGGTCAGCCTTGCTGCGATCTCTTCACCAGCCCCCTCAATGCCAAATGCAGCAAGTACTTCACTCTGATCTCCCCACAGGGGGAGTCACCCAGGGACGCTCTAGCTCACGATTGGCCTCCCGGTCTGGTCTACGCTTTCCCTCCATTTCCTCTGTTGCCAAGAGTGATACAGAAAGCCATATCCGTGGGAAGCAGGATGATTCTTATTGCTCCACACTGGCCTTGACAAGTATGGTTTCCCTTTCTTCAGCGGTACGCACTGGACGGTCTGTGGACTCTGGACCCAGTGCCGGACCTCCTGATTCACATGTCAGGACAACTTCATCCATCCCTGCGAACCCTCAGGTTGACAGCCTGGCTGCTCCAGTTCCATCTCTAGTCAGGCTACATTCCTTTTCTCCTGAAGTGGTGCACATCTTGTCTTCTTCTCATAAGTCTTCCACCAGGAAGATTTATTCCAGCAAATGGAGGAGATTCTCCATTTGGGCTCAGGCCCAAGGATTGGATCCCTTCACAGCCCCTATTCCATCGGTCTTGGATTTTTTTAGCCATGTTGTTCCCTCAGGGCTCCACGCCCGCTACCATTAAAGTACAGTTGGCAGCAATTTCCAATTTTCACACATCTTATGAGCCCTCTCTTATGGGCCACAAGCTCTGTAAAGCCTTTCTAAAAGGTGCTTGGTTACTTCGTCCCCCGGTTTCTGAGCCTGTGCTGCCATGGGACCTGAACCTTGTGCTACAAGCTATTACGTCACCACCCTTTGAACCGGCTGCCACTTGTGACTTGAAATTCTTATCTTGGAACACGGCTTTTCTGATGGCCATTACATCGGCCAGGAGGGTATCAGAACTTCAAGCCTTATCCATTAAACCTCCATATTTGGTCTTTCACAAGGACAGTCTCTCTCTCAGGCTTAACCCGTCCTTTCTCACGAAGGTGTCATCCCCGGGCAATCTTCATCAATCTATTGAGCTACCAGTGTTTTTTCCGAACTTTTCCAATAAAGCAGAGTTCAGGTTGCATCAGTTGGATGTGCACAGACAACTGAGATTTTATTTACATAGAACGAAGCAAGTTAGAATATCTGATCAATTGTTTGTGTCCTTTTCAGAGAACAGAGCAGGTAGTCCTATTTCCAAGTGCACTATTTCTAAATGGATCAGAGACCTGTATTTCATTCATTTACTCGTCAGCAGACAGAACTTTACCCTTTCCTGTCAAGGCTCATTCTACCAGGGCTATGTCTACGTCAGTAGCTTTCCATGCTAGACTTTCCTTGGATGATATTTGTGCTGCAGCAACTTGGGCTTCTCCCAACACTTTTATTACTCATTACAAGCTGGACGTGGCTTCTAGGGGCCGGGCTTCCTTTGGTTCCACGGTTCTCAGGAGTATCTTCTTTTGAGCCTCCCAGGATAGAGGTGCTGGGGACGCTGTCCCATGAGTAAGGAATGTAGGCGAGATAGGACCACATAACACCAGTTAGTTATGTACTCACCATAATGAGCAATGTATGTGGTCCATCTCACCTACATTCCTACGTACCCTCCCACCTGCCCCCTTCCTAGAGGAATTGGAAACATTTTTGGCTCCGTGGACCCTTCAAGGTCAGTGATTGTTTCCCTATCTGGATGGATTTTCTTCCAGTGTTATTGAGTATCGGTTATAAGTGGTTATGATGGTTATGATTGCAAACAAGATCTGGGGCTAGGGTGAGGTGCACCCTGGGATACCGGGTTAGCCCAGCCAATTAGAGACTTCGAGCTAGAAAGTTTGGCCGAGTCGGAGCCGATCCTCAGCTCTGAACCCGTGAGTAAGGAATGTAGGCGAGATGGACCACATACATCGATCGTTATGGTGAGTACATAACTAACTGTTTTCAGAAAGACAGAACAGTTACTAGTGGCATATGCCACAGCATCACAAAGAAAGGCTATCTCCAAGCAGACTATTTCCAAGTGGATAGGTTACTGCATTCGATTCTGCTACTCACAGCATGGCAAACCAGTGCCTAAGGGCATTAGGCCACATTCAACCAGAACTGCAGCCTTTCTCAGGGGAGTACCAACCAAAGACATTTTAGAGGCTGCTACTTGGAGTTCAGTGCATACCTTTACAAAACATTACAATCTGCCTCTTTACTCTAAATCCAGGGCAGGCTTTGCCATTGCAGTTCTGCAAAGCCTCATAGCTGCTCCTAATGCTGTTTAGCTCCAGCCCCCCAACCATAGCTTTGGGACTCAACCCAAATGTAATGACTGTAACAGTGAAACACGAAGAACATAGTACAGTTGTGTACATTTACCATAAATGTAGATGTTCGAGTGTATTCACTGTTGCAGTCCAGGTTACCCACCCGCCATCCCCCTTATTTTTGCTGGAACTTATCTTTACTTCTCTAATCTATACAACCTAGGTGGTGTATTTGCTTATAGAAGAAGGTAAGGCTTATTTTGGGGCATGTATGTTTTATTTACATAATTTTAGCCTACCCTTTTGGAAGCACCTGACATCTGGGGCAAGAAAAACTAAATAAAATGGCGTCTGCTGCATCTTTATACCCCTGACTACGTGATGTCAGGGAAGAGGTGACAGCAACCGACGCAGGACCCAAGACTTTGGAATTCAGGCCAACTGAGGGCAACCTGCCAGCAGGATAACCCAAATGTAATGACTGCAACAGTGAATACACTCGAACATCTACATTTATGGTAAGTGTACACAACTGTACTTTTTACTGTTTTTGCCTTATCTTTTCAAAAAAAAAATTCTTGTTTCCCGCCTTTCTAAGCTAGTATAGTCCAGGTTTCAGGCTAGTGCTGAATTCAGGGCTGTGTTACAAGTTTCTGAGTTGCCCATACCTTACTTGGATAGAGGGAAGTTTCTCTGTTCACCTGTGAGAGAGGGGAACTTTGAGCAGCCATCTGTCCCTGGAGGAGTGGTTCCAGCCCAGAAGTTAGTAGTTTAAAAACTGCGTTTGCATGGTTTTGTGCGCTGGGCAGCACCGGTTAGCTAGGGTTAAGTTATTCCCGGCTCTACTGTCTCCTCTTCAGTTTTTCACTTGAAACTAGTCTAACTCTCAACCTAAGCACTCAAAAAAGCATCCTATAGTCCAGCACTTGCTCAGACCTAATAGCAAGCACTAATATACCCAGACACTTGACTGCCCAGCAGGGCAAGGCTCTTTATCCACCCCTCAACAACCAAGCGACTAAGCAGCTCACCCTACTATTCAGGCATGACCAAAGGGCAACTTCAGGTGTACTCTCCAGTCCAGCTGATGAATCTGGGTATCCCGAGGCAATGTTACAACTGCCTCATGTACACGGACAGCCCTCTCCTCCTACCACAAAACACTAACATATGCGAGAAATGCAATTATACAGCCAAACTGGAGGCTAAGGTCTCTCCACCCAAGACTGGAACAGACAGTCATGTGGAGAAGGTTAACACTTGCACCACACCTCCAGCCTCACATAGACCTACTAAACCAGCACTGGCAAAAAATACACGTAAATACACCAAATCATAGCGTTGTCGCCTCACAGTAAGACGCTGTCCGGCTTGATGCTCAGCTAGAGCATCTTCTGCATGGAGACATGCGTGAATGGGCATACCTTTGTTGAAGGCTGTGCGTCAGGGCTGGTAACTCGGCATGTAAAAATTAACTACCAATCATTAGCAGACCGGAGTTCCGCTGTGGCGACCCCTAACCGGGAAAAGCTGAAAGACACAAAAACACAAAATCATACTCTGAGGCTCTAAATAAAAACCTGCAAAAGCATCAGCGAGCTCCAAAGCAGACACCCACAAAACCTGCACCTCCCATCACAAACCAGACAACACATAAAACACAAAATCAATGTGCCGCACAATCACAGCCCTTAAGGCGAAATAACCTACCTAACACACTAGTAATAGGTGACTCAATAGTCAGGCACACTGACGCCCCACTCACTAGGCTGGACAAGAAGAAGGTTACTGTTAGCTGCCTGTTGGGAGCCAGAATCCGCCACATAACACAAGCACTCAGGTCACTCCAGAACAAGTACAAATATGACTCTGTCATTGTTCATGTTGGTGTGAATGACCTGAGACATACCTCCCTGGACTGCATGAAAAGAGACATGGAAGAGCTCTCTGATCATGTAGCCCAGGCGGGTATGACCGTGACCCTGAGTGGCATCCTGCCCTCACCAAGAATGATACCTCAGTATAAAGAAACAATGATCAATTTCAACAATTGGCTACGTTTCTGGTATCATTCAAAGGGGTCCAGTGTCCGTCAGCCTTGGATGACATGCTCGACAAGCCACGTTGCTTCGCAAGAGACGGCTTGCACCTATCACCCCTTGGCTTTCGAATACTGGCCAAGGCTCTTGCTGCCCCCATAGTGCCTTTTTTAGGCAAGGCTCAAAATTCGAACCCACCTCCGTAAAGAGCACAAGTAAAAAAGGAGTGTTATGCTGCTCAACGCCAGGAGTTTAAATCTCAAAATGCATGCGCTCGAAGCACCCCTAAGCATGGAGCACATCGACATCTGTGCAGGAACTGAAACCTGGTTCAAGGCTCCAGAGAGCATTCCAGCACTACGGGGCTACAACTCATACCACACATTTTGGCCACAGAACACAGACCGAAACACAAAAGGAGGGGGTGTATCCATATTCATCAAGGATACCCATACCTCCAGGTTAGTGGCACAACATGATACCTCTGAGATCATCCATGTGCGACTAACATCGGGCAAATCTGCAATGCAAATTGTGGCCTGCTACAGATCACCCTCCATGACGCAGGACCACCACTCCGCCTTTCTGGAAACGCTGGAAAACATGAAGGTCCTACCGAGCACCCTGATATTGGGCGATTTCAATTACCCTTCCATTAACTGGGAAAACTATTAGAGTACAAACTCCCAGGCTCAGCGCTTCCTGGAATTTATCAACTCAAATGACCTGAATCAGCTGGTAAACTCCCCTACCAGAGACCACAACATATTGGACCTGGTCATCACCAACATGGGCGACAGGTGTTCCGTACCGGAGGTCAACCCATCACTGGTTCGATCAGACCATAAGCTAATCACCCTGGATGTCCACACCCCACCACCACCCCCAACCAAGGAAACCACAGTGAAAAACTTTTCTAAAGCAAACTTCACCTTACGTAAGGCAGAGGTGGTAAGTTTCACAGCACCCTCGCTAAAGGATAACACTTCCCAAGATGCAGAATCCTTTACAATTGCACGCTATGAGCACCTACAAGATTGCATGGATCGTGCCATCCCTATAAATATCAAGACTCACTCCCCTAAGAGAAGGAAACCAGTCTAGTGGACCCCTGCTATGAACAGGGTTATACAACAAAAGGAGGAAACTAGTTCAGAAAAAAAGCAAATCCCAAGAAGGAAAGACATCCCTGATCAGTATCAGTAAGAAACTATGGTCCCCCATAAAATCATCCAAGGCTAACTTCGAAAGAAAAATGGCAAAGGATTCGAAAGATAACCACAAAGCCTTCTTTAGCTATGTTAAGAATCTAAGTGGCAACTTGCAGATATGCTCTGAGCTAGTGCAAAATAGCACAAAATATACTGAACCTACTGATATTGCCAACATCCTGGTAGATAGATTCAGTGCAAACTTCGCCTCCCTCTCACCTTCAAAAGGGCCCACAACAATACCAGAAAAGTGTAGTGTCCCGGAAATCACAGAAGCACAGGTGAAAACAGCCCTTTCAAAAGCTAAAAACACAGCATCAATGGGGCCAGATGGTGTCCCAGGCTGCACCTTGTACAAACTACAGAACAAACTAACCCCCCACCTAAACACGCTGTTCAACCTCAGCTTCTTCTCAGGCTACGTGCACGAAGAATGGCGCACAGCAACGGTTATTCCACTCCACAAAGGAGGGGCCACAACTGACCCTGGTAACTATCGCCCCATAAGCCTGACTAGCCTGGTCTGCTAGGCTATGGAGTGTATCATCATGGAACTCATTAGCAAAGACATTGGGAACCTCCAAACACTTGACCTGACCCAGTTTGGCTTTAAGGGCACATCATGCCTAATAAACCTGGTTGACTGCTTCAAGACAATCACCAAGGCCATAAACGAGGGAAAGGTGGTTCACACAGCCTACCTTGATCCCGCCAAGACGTTCGACACCATTCCTCACTTGGGTATTATAGAAAAACTCACCAGCCTGAACATAAACCCCTACATCACAAGATGGGTTGCCAGCTGGCTTACAGACAGAACTCGCACAGTAAGAACAGCGGGCTCCAGATCTGACTCTAAACCAGTCACAAGTGGTGTCCCGCAAGGCTCGGTTCTGGGACCCCTACTGTTTGGCATATATTTCTCAGAAGTACAGGCAAACACAGGAGGACTATGGCTAACCTAGTTCACTGATGACTGCAAACTGGGAGCCATAATTGACTCTCTGGCTAACATGGACATCCTTCAAAAAGGCCTTACTGAAACAGACACCTGGTGTCTAAGTCATGGCCTCAAGCTAAATGCCAAAAACAAAACACCCATGAATTACCACATAGGCGGCAGCCCCCTTAATACAGAAGAGGTAATAAGAGATCTGAGGACCCAGGTAGATAGTAATCTCTCCTTTGACAATCATATTGCCAAAGTAGTTAGGAAATCCTTCTATGTGGCCCATCTAATTACTAAGGGGTTCGCATCTAGAAATAGAGGTTATAGTGCCCCTCTACTGGTCACTCATCAGACCCATCACAGAGTACAATGCCCCATTTGGGATGTACCTCACAAGACACTTCCAACAGCTGGAAAGACCACAAAAGCACCTCACCAAGAGGATTACTGGCCTCAAACATATGTCCTATGCAGCCCAACTGAAAAAACTCCGGCTGTACTCAGTGGCATATCGCTTACTCAGAGGTGATCTCTGCCTGACTTACAAAGCCATGCCCAACTCAGAATTGATGGACATGCTCCACCTAAAGAAATCCGAGTCACTGCGAGCCACACGCTCTACTAAGCTAAACCTCGCCACAACAATAAATAGAACATGCTGGAGGGATAGATTCCTGTCACAGAGACTCCCCATGCTTTGGAACAAAATTCCTAACTACATTAGGCAGAACCCCTCACTAACACTCTTCAAGAGAAGCCTTGACGAGTGGATGGGTAACAGAGAATACACTCCTGGGATCACTTCATTGGCTTTGCTTGACAGAGGCTCAGTTAATTAATCAATGGGGCGGCGAAAGCCGACACACTCCGGCTAGGCTTATAAATGCCTTCAGGCAGATAGCCTAGTACCTACCTATGAACTATGAACCTAAGGAAGAAATAATGTAATAACTGGTTTCCTGCTTGTCAGCTTTATAATGTCTAGTTGATGGCTGGGCTAGCTGAATTCATCTGTGTGAGGCGGTAGTTTAATTTCTGGTTGGGGAAGACTGAACTGTGCAAGGTCATAGTACTGTACCAAAATTAAAAGTGTGATGAATTGTATCCTGCACATTTTAATAATTTCGTTAAAATATAAGATAGTGGAAGGGCCAGGGATTAAGGAAGTACCTACTGAGAACGTTTAGCTCCTCTTGGCAGACTTAACCAGTGATCTCGTAAGATATGTGTTGTCATTTTTCTGGTTTGCTCACATGTAGTAGAAAGATGGTAACAAAATATATTCACAAAAGTACACCTCCACCAAAAGTAAAAATTGATCTGTCATATTAATATAATTTGTGTGAATGTTAAATGAAGTCAAAGAAGAGTTGTAGGGTTTAAGCCGGGTTTCTGAGACCACTATCCTGCATGCTTACATTGGAACGGTCAAGCATTTATAATGTCTGGTTTATCATTGATGCTCCCAGTACTTAAATGGCACTGTGGAGATACATTTTAAAGACTTTTGAGTGGGGATTTTAGCAGTTGCTAGTAGTGCAATCAGGAGTGATGTTGAAAGAGAGAGTAACTGGGTTGTATGTGAGAGAGAGACTTATTAAATGGAGTCCACCATTATTCTGAATGTTTCCTGTGCAAATCCGTTTGATAGTAGTAAAGCAAAAGATATGTAAATATAGACCTTTTAACAGTTGCATTAATACTCTGTAAATGTATATATTATTTTATATATGTGTTATGTGTATCATCATCAACCCCCCCCCCCCTTTTTTTTTCCCAATTTTGCACATGTGGTCGGGGTGTAGAGTCACCTGTCGCCATTGTCAGTGAAAGCCTCCTACCTTCTTTGACGGTCATGCCTGACTATCACTTGTCTTCTCTCCCACAAATCCATTTATTTGCTGGACATCCTCGTTTCTTCTTGCCTTCTTCCTTTTTCTCCCAAATATTCAGCTTTTCTCGGATGTGTGCCTGAATCACCACAGTCTGTTATGTTTGAACTTTTCTGTACTTAGTTACGTTGGCTTCTGCTCTGTCATCATATTTTCATCTATCTCACAGTGTGCATCCTACCACCATTCTCAAGCACTTCATCTCCATCACCTGTAGCTTCCTAAGTACACAAGTATCGGTTGTATGTACTGTTTTGTATGCCTTACTACTTAGTTTCTTTGGCATTCTTCTGTCACACACTGCCCTAATACCTTGTGCCGTTTGAATGCAGCCCCTTGGATTCTAGCTTTGATGCCCTCATTCAGACTTGCCTTTTCTTCAACCATTCCTGCCATATATTTGAAATTATTAACCTGTTCTAATATTTTCTCTTCTCTGTCAGTATTTAGCTTATTTTGATTTCCCTGTTTGCTGCTATGGCAACTATCTTGTCTGTACTCCGTTTCATCCCATGTGCCATTTTATGTCATGTACAAATATCCATTCCGTGTGTATAATATATTTGGATGCACTTTGAAATAGCAAAGTACCAAAAAATCAAACTTAAAAACATCAGTCCCAAAAAGACTGTATGTTAAAATGCTGAGAAAAAAAACAACAAAGACAGAAATAATGGATCTGAAGTAGGTACTTCATTTGTCAGCAACCTTTGGGTATCGGATCCTATCTCGGATCCGAGCCGGCAACTTATTTCACAGCTATAAGATCCTAGCTCCTCCCCTTACCCACAATCCCCTGCCAACCCTGACTGACCTCAGATCTAGTTTGCCGCGCTTAGTGAAAGCAGCTAGATTGAGCTCCTTGTCTGGTCAGATAAGTCTTTCAACTTACTGTAATTATTGTTATATTTTTTTATTAAAAGGTTGAGTGTGTTTAGGTTTCCCCTTATTTTACTCCTAAAATCTTATATTTTTTTAGTGTAATTTCCTCCTTTCCCCTCGCTGGTGCATAGTTTTTGTGTGGGTTGGTGTGTGTTTGGGGCCTTGAGTGAGTGAGTTTGTTTTTTTGTACTAGTATAATGTCAGAGGCCCCAAAACTGATCTTTTCCAAATGCACCGAGTGTGGCCATAAGCTTTCACCGGCGGATGGCCACACTCTGTGTGTTCGGTGCCTTGGGGTTGAACATCTCTCCTCAGGGTGTACTATCTGTGCGGCGTACAACCCCAGGGCACTGAAAGAACGGAGGTCGAAGCTGATCCTGGTGGGACTTTTGCCCCCGGATTTGGCTTTGGCCTCCGGTGCTCCCGTGGCCTCACCCCAGTCCTCGGTGGCCACTCCTGCCTCTCTCCCCTCGGCCGGGACTCAAACTCTTGCTGCGGCGCCAGAGGAGAGGGAGGCCAGGAGGGAGAAAAGGAGGGAGAAGCACCACAAGCGGCGGGCCGAGGCCTCCGCTTCGACCCCCCCCCCCGGCTAAGCGGGCTTCTCCCTCCACGGCTTCCAGGTCTCCTCCTCCTCGGCTCCAGTCCCCATGCTTCTCACCGGGACCCAAGGAGGAGGAGACCCGATCTCCGTCGAGGTCATCGAGGCGGCACTCCCGGCCCACCTCGGTGAGATCCACATATAGCCTGTCGGATGCGGACTTGGACCGGATGATGCGAAGGTTCCTCTAGGCCCAGCTGCAGATGGGAGTGCTCCTGCCCCCCCCCCCTTCGGGGGGGAGCTCAACTCCTTTTTTTGCCCCGATAGCTCCTTCTCCGACCCACTTCCCGGGTTCGGAGCGCCCAGAGCCGGGCAGTGTTGGAGCCGGGGGTGGGCCGGTGCCGACAGTACTTGTTACTTCGGCTCCAACCTTTCCCTCGAGTTTGTCGGCTCCATCCTTGTCGGATCCGAGCTCTCGGAGCCGTGGGCTGAGCTTCGGATCCGAGGGATTCAGTGTGCCTTCGGCTCCGTCCAGGTCGGAGCACACGGGTCCTTTGGATCTGATGGTCGCGGCGCCGGTTCCGATCCCCCCATCGGATCCGAGTGGGAGTCGGCTCTCAGATCCGAGAGAGAACGACTCTCCCTTGGCCTTCGATGCATTGGAGAGGGCTCTGTTGAGTGCATTCGGACCTCTGGCCCTTGCCTCGGCCACATCCTGCACTCCTTCTCGGCTGGGTCTGGCTTGCATCACCCGGCCACAGGGACAGCCTGCTTCGATGTCTCAGGTCGTTCCTCTGGAACAAGATGTTGCTGGTGAGACTTCCTCGGACCGCCCCCCCGAGGATGTTCCTCATAAGCGGAAGTGTAAGAGGAGGCACGTGGACACCCCTGAGTCCTTAACAGAAGACACGGACTTGGATGAAGGGGAAGGCTCCCCAAGGTCACCCCCTGAGGATGTCTCCTTCGGAGCCATCATGGAAATGCTCAGGATTAGGGGGGGCTGGTCTGCCCACAAGGCTTCCTCCGAGTCCGTGTTCCTGGAGGCGTTCGAAGCAGGCCCATCTACATCTTGGGTGTCCCCTCCGGCCGACCCCCTGGTGGACCTTATTACCACAAGGGCGTGGAAGGAGCCAGACACTGTGGAGCCAGTTCCCAAGTGCCCTGATAGGATTCTGAGCCCCCCTTCAGAGAGGTCCCACTGGAGCAAGGGTCCCCCTGTAGATGCCATGTTGGTGGCGGCAGCCACCAAGAGGGAATTGGCTCAGGAGAGCCCCTCGGTCCATCCACCGAGCAGAGAGTCCCACTCGATGGATCGCCTAGAGAAGCGGGTCTTTAGTTCAGCGACCTTCTCAGTAAGGTCCCTGAACTACATGGCACACATTTAGGATGCAGCGAAACCTTATCAAAGAGTACGCTGCTTCCCCCCTGGAGTCCATGTCGGTGGAGGACAAACAGTTGTACTCCACTCGCATGGCCACTCTAAGATCTATATCGAATACCTCTATGCGGCTTTTGTCCCATGCCACAGAGGGAGCCGCTAGAGCCAGCGGAGCAGGCCTAGTCATGAGACGCCAGGCCTGGCTCCGACATTGTGACTTTGCAGAACCCTTCAAGGCGTCATTTGCGAATGCCCCCTTTGATGGTTCTGCCTTATTTGGCAAGACCGTTCGTGAGACTTTAGTCCAGAGCGAAATGGACGGGAAGACGTTGTCTGCCATCTGAGTCCGCTTCTTTGCTCCCCAGAGTTCCTTCTCCAAGAACCAAAAGGGACAGAAGAAGATGTGGTTCCGGAAAGCGCAACATTCCCAGCCTGCTCCGGACATGTCCTTCCGTGGCAGAGGAGGACAGGGAGGATGCCGCCCTAGAGGCAGAGGGGGCCCGAAGAATTTTGGGTCCAGAGAAACCTTCTCTGATCGGCCCACACAGCAACCCTGAGGGGTTGCCCGACTGCTCCACTCTGGAGGCAGTCGGGGGGCGTTTCTCAAGGCACCTGGCAGCTTGGGAGTCCATCACATCAGATCACTGGGTGCTTCGTATCATATCCAGAGGTTACCAAATTCCCCTGTATCATGTCCCCAAACTCAGAAATCTCCCCGATGTACCACCCGATCAGAGGGAGGTAGCAGCTGCAGAGATTCAGCAGCTCCTAGAAAAAAGAGCCATCCAACCCGTCCCCCCAGACCAGCGCGGATTAGGTTTTTACTCCAGGTTCTTTCTGGTGCCAAAAAAGACTGGGGACTTGAGGCCAATTCTCGACCTCTCTTTTTTGAACCTGTCAGTAACCAAACAAAAATTCCGGATGGTCACTCTTAAATCCATCCTCCCCCTATTGCGGGAGAATGATTGGATGTGCTCAATAGACCTCAAGGATGCGTACTACCACATTCTGATGAACAGATGATCCAGGAGGTTCCTCCGCTTCCGGCTGGGAGCCAGTCACTACCAGTTCAGGGTCCTTCCCTTTGGTCTCACCACAGCCCCCAGGGTGTTTACCAAAGTATTAGCAGTGATAGCGGCCCACCTGAGACTCCAGGGAATGCAGGTTTTTCCATACCTGGACAACTGGCTCCTGACCGCCCCGACAAGGCATCTACTTTGCTCAGCCAGGGACTACTTCCTCCGGCTTGCTCCCCAGCTGGGCATCACTATCAACATGGACCAATCCTCTCATGCTCCGACTCAGGTGATAGAGTTTATAGGGGCCAAGTTCGATATGAGAAACCTTCTAGCATTCCTGACTGCGGAACGACTACAAAACCTGAGGCTTCATGTGCGGGCCATCCTCCAATTAGAAGCTCCACCGGCGGAATTGGTCCTGAGGGCTCTAGGCTCCATGGCGGCGGCAATCACTCTTCTGCCATTGGCTCATCTGAATATGAGGGTCCTGCAATGGACTCTTTAAGTCCAGTGGTCCTTTCTACATTACTCCCTAAGCCATCCTATTCCCCTCAGCAGGGCTTGCAGGAGGGCTCTCTTATGGTGGCTCCAATCTCCGGACTTCCATACGGGACGTCCCTTCTCCACGCCTCCTCCCCTCGCCACGGTGACCACGGACGTCTCTTGCCTCGGGTGGGGGGAGGCATTGCTCAGGCAGGACGGTCCAAGGCACGTGGAACGACTTAGAGACCTCTTTGCATATCAATGTCCTGGAGATGAGGGCGGTGCTGTTGGCGTTGCAAGCACTTCAGAACCTTCTTCCTGTAGGAACTATTGCGATACAGATGGACAACATGTCAGTTGTCTGGTACATCAACAAACAGGGGGGAACCAGGTCCTATCCTCTCTGTCGAGAGGCCATGAGAGTGTGGGAATGGGCGATCTCCACCAACCGCTTTCTTACTGCAATGCACATTCTGGGACGGTCCAACATACTGGCGGACAGACTCAGCTGCACCATCCTTTCTCCTTATGAGTGGTCTCTCAATCCCCAGGTAGCGAAGCGGATTTTTGCCGAGTGGGGGCAACCCTGTTGCGATCTCTTCGCTTCTCCCTCAAATACGAAATGCAACAGTTACTTCGCTCTAATTCCCCCTTCGGGGAATCCCCGAGAGACGCTGTGGTGCATGCTTGGCCTCCCGGTTTACTTTATGCTTACCCTCCTCTACCCCTGATGCTGAAACTCATACAGATAGCCAGTCGGTTGGGGAGCAGAATGATCCTCATTGCCCCATTCTGGCCTCGTCAGACGTGGTTCCCTTACCTGTGGTCTCACCTGGTAAATCCTCCTTGGATTCTGGATCCCCTACCGGATCTAATATCTCATCCCCTAGGTCTCCCGATCCTGTATCTGGACAACCTCAAGTTGACAGCTTGGCTGCTCCAGTTCCACTCCTAGTCAGGACTCCCAGAATCTCTTCCCCAGTTAAAGCCATCCTAGTAGCAGCACACAAACCTTCCACTAGAAATGTCTATTGCAGTAAGTGGAAGCGTTTCTCCATCTGGGCGGAGAATCATAACTTAGATCCCTTCACAGCACCGTTGCCGGCTGTGTTGGATTTCCTTAGAGGTCTATTTCATCAGGGGGCTAGCTGCTCTACGGTCAAGGTTCAACTGGCAGCTATTTCTCATTACCATGTGGGACATGAGCCAGGTCCTTTGATTATGGCAAAATTGTGTAAAACCTTTCTCAAGGGTACCTTACTGCTCAGACCTCCTGTCAAGGAAGTTGTACCCCCTTGGGATTTATCACTAGTCCTACAGGCCTTAAAATCAACCGAAGCAGCAGGTTCAAAAGGGGGAGCTGTTAAGTACCTATCTTGGAAAACGGCGTTCCTTGTCGCTATTACTTCAGCGAAGAGAGTTTCTGAGCTTCAGGCCCTTTGTGTAAAACCCCCGTACTTGGCCTTTCACCAGGATAGTGTGTACCTCAGGACCAATCCCTCATTTCTTCCCAAGGTGGCTTCAGAGGCTAATATCAACCAATCCATTAACCTGCCAGTCTTCTGTCCTAAGTATCAGAACAAAGGAGAATACAAACTGCATTCGTTAGATGTGCATAGACAACTGCGCTTCTACATTCACAGGACTGCTGGTCATAGACAATCCGACCAGTTGTTCATCTCCTTTGCCAAATTTAACTTGGATAAATCTGTCTCTAAGGTCACTTTATCACGATGGATCTCAGTGTATTCTATTGGCCTATGAAAGTTCTGGGAGGCCCGCACCTCAGGGAATTCGTGCACATTCTACTCGCTCTATATCTACCTCTGCTGCCTTTAGGTCTAGAGTGTCTTTAGATGATATTTGCTCCGCAGCCACTTGGGCCTTATCTCATACCTTTATCAACCATTATAAGCTGGACGTTATCTCCAGAGGGAGAGCATCCTTTGGCTCCGCAGTGCTCCGGAACATCCTTCCATAATGGCCGCCCAAGATCCAGGTAGCTGGGGACTCTGTCCTAAAGGTTGCTGACAAATGAAGTACCTACTTCAGATTAAGAAGTTATGTACTCACCATAACGTTCCATCTGAGTAGGTAACTTAATTTGTCTGCAACCATCCCCCCCTCCTTCCCCCTGACCTTCAGAATTTTAGTTCCTGGATGTCCTTCTTCTAGTCCCCTTCGGGACGTATTTAGCATTTTAGCTGCTTGTATGAGGGCAAACTTGATCTGAGGTCAGTCAGGGTTGGCAGAGGATTATGGGTAAGGGGAGGAGCTAGGAGCTTGGATCTTATAGCTGTGAAATAAGTTGCCGGCTCGGATCCGAGATCGGATCCGATACCCAAAGGTTGCAGACAAATGAAGTTACCTACTCAGATGGAACGTTATGGTGAGTACATAACTTCTTATTTTGCAGGGGGACAAGCCCCATGCACCCACTATGTTGGGAGGTGCGCCCCACACCACCTGCTAATTATGTACTCCAACTGTGAGACTGCACAACACTGGGGTAAGGGAAATCCCCACTCCCTGCTGTTCTGCAAACTCCCAGCCAGTAATGCTGACAGTCGATTATATGATTCTTTGATCAATTCTGCTGGCATTACAGACATTCGATATAATGAATTCTTGTCCATTTAAAGCGCTTCCAGATAAATATAGACACACACACATTTAAGTATATCTAATCTGACATCACATAATAGTGGACAAAAGGGAATTCTCCATTATCGTTGAAAGTGCTTTCAACTAACCATTTTTCAGACAGTTTGAATTTAACAAAACTGCCTTCGACACAGTGACACATTCCTCTACACAGTACAAATGTGGTCATTTGGTTCACATGTTATATGAAGGACGTTGCCTTTAGACTAATAATTGGCCAGTCTAAATATTCATGAAAGGCAAAAAAAAGAGGTTCTCTAAAGCTCTGTTATAAAATCCATTCCTTGTTATTGAACTCACTTTCTGCTCTTACTGATTCTTACAGACTAATGCCTGAAAGATTGTCAGGCACCTAACAAGGGTTTGCCATGGATTACATTACTTAAAGCTTTACTGTCAGTTTGGAGAGAGAAAAGAAGAAAGCTGTTTGGATCACGCACAGGCAAAAAGTGCATCACAGATCCATAATGTGTGAAACTGGAAGCAGCAAACGCCTACAAATAGCCTTGCAGTCTGATTAAACTTGGCATTCTCCAACTCCTAATATATCCACAAATCAGTAACTGAAATCTTTGAATGTCCTTGAAACTCCTACAAAATCACATTGCTGTTAACAAAGCATGGCAGCATCTGACAAAGACCACCAGATTTAAGGGTTGAATGTAAAGTCCATGGGAGGTTTGCAGCCTGAAGTTGAAGTATACAAGAAATTACAGATGTTTGTGTAAGACAAATACATTAAAGTTCTGGGAAATTAAAGAATCTGAAGTGCCACAGAAAACAGACATTGTGATAGTCTGGCATTGTAGAGACAGGCTTCTCTAGTCATCCTACCATAAATCGGTGAAGAAATCAGCCAGATATATGGATAAACTCAAAAGCTGATTTTGATACTAAAGGGTGAAAAGTTACATTTATTAAAATGTATTTTGAATATGAGAAGATCTTTTTGGATGTAAAAGCCCAAAAAAGGTCAATGAAATTTGTGTGTAGTACCCTATAATTTGGATATAAAATGTGTATTTTGTAAATAAAAAAATAAGTGTGGCATATTGAGTAGATATGTGTTTAAATGTTGAGGCCTAGCTACAGGAGGGTTGCACCTTATGTGGTACAGTTTCTAGAAACACTCTGAAACATCTCATGTATGCTAATAATACCATCCACAGTGTTTTTTATAGAGCATTCTAACAACATTCCAAATGTTGCACCACAGTCCCCACTTGTCATTAAATGTTTTTTGTGTGGCTTCTTAGGTAATTATACAAGTTTGTCATTTAATTAACAGACCTGCAAAACCAAACCATTAACAACAAAACCCATAATACTGAAATAATCAAAATGACAAAAACATCTTTATTTTAGGCAACAAGCCCCCCTGCACCCCCATGCTCTCCGCTAATTATATATACAAACTCAGAGATTGTACTGTAGTGGGGAAAAGCCAGATGTTATGTAGTCCTATCTTGCCTACATTCTTACCCGTGGGTTCGGAGCCAAATATCTGCTCTGACTCGGCCTATTTTACTAGCTCAAAAAGTCTCTGATTGGCTGGGCTAAGAGGGTATCCCATGGTACACTGCTTCATATCCCCAGATCTCGTTTGCCGCTTGTAGAGCTCGGACGTGGTCTTGCTTGGCTGTGGCCAAGTACCTCTTTTGACTTATTTCTCTTGAAAAATTGGTTGCTTTATACTCAAAAGCTATGTTAATAGCTATATCTTGCTGCTGTCGCTGTGATTGTGTGTTTTCTTGGTGTTTTGTGGTAACCCTAACTGTTCCCACGGGCTAGGCCCGTTTTAGTTAGAGGACCTAGTCCTCCCTTAGTTTGAGATATTCATGTGTTTGTTCTCTGTGTTGTCTTAAGAACCGTTTTAGTTAGAGGTTCTTGCAGTGGTGTCGTTTTGTTGCTAATTGTTTATTCAGGGCTTCGCTGAGTCTGTGTAGTACTGTTTGCTAGTGTACGTTGTGGGCTTCCCGCCCGTTTTGGAAGCTTGTTAACTGTTCTCTAGAGTAGCAGATAATGTCTAAGGATCAGAAGGAACATAAGCCTTCTGGCTTTAAAAAATGTTCAAAATGCGAATATAAAATGTCCATCACAGATGGACACACTGTGTGTGTCTACTGCCTTGGAGCCATCCATTTACAGGAGTCGTGTAGCTTTTGCCACGCCTTCAGTCCTAGGGTGCTTCAAGAGAGGAAAAACAAATTGATTTTAAAGGGACTGCTTAAACTGTCTTTTGAGGAAGCTATAGATTCGGCTTCCAGCTCTCAGTCGAAATCTAAAGCCTCCAAGTCCAAGAAAAGGTCTCCTGCTCCATCTGCATCTTCGGAGCCTCCGGAGAAGATTACTGTATTGGACTCTGCTTCCTCGGCTCCACTGTCCTCAGGGCCGCAGGCGGTATCTGTGTTAAGTGAATCGGCATCCGCTCCGATTACTCTCGAACCCATTCGGAGCCGGTCGCCTAGTGTGAGGCATGGTTCACCAGATAAGAGATCCCAATCTCCATCCATCTCCTCCAAATCCTCCAGGCTTTCTGATTTGGATGTGGATAGGGTAGTGCAGAGGCACCTGCAGTCGCCGGTGTTGGCTAAATTGTTTTTGGCTCCGACCCAGTCGGCTCCGGAGCCAGTTCCTATGACTGTTTCGATGATTCCTCCTCCGAGCATATCTTTGTTGTTGGAGCCGGTATGTTCCGCTCCGAGTGATGTTCTTGTGCCGGCTCCGATACCTCCCTTGGGTTTATCGGTGCCAACCTCTGCTCCGACCATGTCGGTTCCGTCCACAGGGTCCGAGACTCTGGTCTCCTCAGTCGGGCCCGAAGGGGATACTTCGGGACATCTTTCGGTTCCGTGTCTCCCACTCGGTGCATCGGCTCGGGGGACCCTGGTCGTGGCCTTGGAGGTCGGTCAGCCCTCAGACTCAGGGGGACCTGCCTTCGAGGCCATGAGGAGCGCGCGGGTCAGATAGTCAGCTACATCACTCGGGTCGGTCATTCCATCCCCTACCACTCCGGCGAGAGCTTCTGACACTCACCTATCCTTGGACAGTAGAGCGCCAGGCCCTAAGGACACCCCCACGAGCGGTCCCCCACTTTCTGAAGGTCTCTGAGCCAGTGCCTGAGGAACCTCGCAGAAAGAAATTGTGCAAGAGGAAGCACATAGACTCCCAGGACGAGTCTCTCACTTCCGATACTGACCTCGAGGAATCGGAAGGATCCCCCAGGTCTTCCTCTGATGGTGTTTCCTTCTCCGATATCCTGGAGATACTGAAACAGGAGACTGGCCTTCCAAAACCCCTTCCGAGGAGGAGTCAGTATTCCTTAAGGCTTTTGGCACTCAACCCTCTGCCTCCTGGGTATCTCCACCATTCGATGAACTTCTTGACCTTATTTGTCGAAGGGTGTGGGAAAACCCTGATTCTGTGGAGCCCGTACCCAGGCGTCCCAACAAATTTCTCTCCACCCCTCAGGGAAAAGAGTTTCGGTCAAAGGGAGTCCCTGTAGATGCCATGGTGGTGGCGGCAGCCACCCAGAAGGAAGTTGCAGAGTTTTCCTTGTCGGTCCATCCTCCTAACAAGGAGTCTAGGACTATGGACCGATACGGGAAGCGTACCCTGTCTTCAGCAACCTTCACTTTACGGTCGCTGAATTACTTGTCTCATTTCACTCTGCTTCAGAGGGATCTCCTCAAAGAACTGGGAGATACTCCTGCAGGTAACATACCTGAGGCGGTGGCTCAGACAGTTAACGCACAGGTTTCTACCCTCAACTCCATCGCAAACTCGTTCATGCGACTCATTTCGTATGCGGCTGAGGGAGCGAGTAGGGCGGCCAGCTCAGGGGTCGCCCTTAGAAGGCAAGCCTGGCTGTGTCTGTGTCACTTCACGGAGGCCTTCAACTCTTCCTTCACTGATGCCCCTTTTGATGGTTCCTCCTTGTTTGGGACCAAAGTGAAAGACACCCTCACCAGGTGCGAGCAAGAGGGAAAGACCCTGTCTGCCATACGGGTCCATTTTTCCTTTCCGTCTAGGCCTTATCCCAAGGCCCAGTGGGGGGGGGGGGGGGTGTGGTTCAAGAAATCACAAAGGTTTTTTCCTGCCGCACAAGGTGAACCCCCCTCCAGAGGCAGGGGAGGGGGGAGTTATTCAGGGAGACGTCACCCCAGAGGCAGAGGGGGCCCCTGCAATTCCAGAGACTGTGACTCCTTCCGTGGCTCCCCATAATCTCATTCCTGAGGGTGTGCCCAACTGTGCTTATCTGGAGCCAGTCGGGGGTCAAATTTCCTTGTATCCAGAAGCCTGGGAAAACATTACCCAGGACCGATGGGTATTAAGGATAATTTCCAGAGGTTACCTCATTCCATTCTCTTCAGTAGCCCCTCCAATAAGAAAAATCCCAGACGTTCCACCCAGTCAAAGGGATCAAGCAGCCTCAGAGATATCTCGGCTGCTAGAAAAAGGAGCCATCCAACCCGTCCCCTCAGACCAAATCGGATTAGGGACTTACTCAAGATTCTTTTTGGTGTCAAAAAGAACAGGGGACCTGAGACCCATACTAGATCTCAGTCAACTCAACAATTATTTACACAAGTCCAAATTCCGTATGGTCACTCTACAATCGATTCTCCCATTGTTGGGAGAGGAAGTATGGATGTGCTCATTGACCTCAAGGATGCTTACTACCATGTCAAAATGGACGGCATCCAGGTGTCACCTACACTTCTGGCTGGGAGCCAGTCACTTCCAGTTTCGAGCTCTGCCCTTTGGTCTCACCACAGCCCTCAGGGTGTTCACCAAGTGTATGGCAGTGGTGACGGCTCACTTGAGACGTCAAGGATTCCAGGTGTTTCCGTACCTGGACGACTGACTCCTCACCATCCCCACCAGGCATCAACTAATTCAGACCAGGGACGCTACCATCAGTCTGTCACCGATTAGGCATCACAGTAAACTGGAGAAAGTCTGCCTTATTGCCCTTACAGCGTGTCACCTTTATAGGAGCAGAGTTGGACACCATTCAAATGCGAGCATTCTTACCACAAGAAAGGATCACAGGGTTGCAACAACAAATTCTTACGCTGATGCCCCTGAGACATGCGAAGGCAAGACTGATTCTACAACTCCTAGGTACCAGGGCGGCGACTATCATGTTGGTTCCTCTAGCGAGATTACACATGAGACTTCTTCAATGGCTCTTCTTTGTCCAATGGTCTCTACAAAGACTTCCGCTATCCCATCCAATCTTAATGACAGACAGATGCAAGCAGGACCTCCGTTGGTGGTTGTGCACCAACAACTTGAACGGGGGAAAGCCCTTTGTTCCACCCGTCCCTGTTGCCACGGTGACCATGGACGCCTCCCGGGTGGGGTGGGCATTATCTCAGCAAGACGGTCCAAGGCACGTGGCAGGAGCATGAGATACATTTGCACATAAACGTCCTGGAGATGAGAGCAGTGCTTCTTGCGTTGCAGGCACTTCAAGGAGTTCTTCCTCTAGGGACTATTGTGATACACTCAGACAGCATGTCAGTAGTGTGGTATCTCAACAAGCAAGGGGGAACCCGATCTTGCCCACTATGCAGAGAGGCCATGCACGTGTGGCATTGGGTAATCAATAGCTTCCCAACGGTTTCTGGTGGCAACGCACATTCCGGGGAAGACCAATGTAATAGCGGACAAGCTAAGCAGAGCGATTCTTATGCCCTACGAGTGGTCCCTGAATCGCCTGGTTGCAGAGCAAATCTTCAGCAGATGGGGTCAACCTTGCTGCGACCTTTTTGCCACCCCTCTCAATGTGAAATGCAGCAACTACTTCTCGCTGATCCCCCCACCGGGGGAATCACCCAGAGATGCTCTGGCTCACAATTGGCCCTCCGGTCTGCTTTATTCTTTCCCTCCGTTTCCCCTTCTCTCAAGGGTGATTCAGAAAGCACAATCTTTGAGAAGCAGAATGATTCTGATTGCCCCCACACTGGCCTCGTCTGGTATGGTTCCCCTTCCTTCAACCTTACATTGTGGATACTCCTTGGATGCTGGTACCTCTTCCAGATTTACTGACGCACATGTCGGGACAGTTCCACCCCTCTCTGAGGACATTCCGGTTGACAGCCTGGCTACTCCACTTCCATCGTTAGTCAGACGTCACAATTTTTCACCAGAAGTAGTCCATATATTATCGTCCTCTCATAAACCATCCACTAGAAAAATCTACTCTAGCAAATGGAAAAGGTTCTCTATCTGGGCTCATTCTAGAGGCATTGATCCCTACATGGCTCCAATTGATTCGATTCTGGAGTTTTTGTCTATGCTGTTCTATCAAGGGTCCGCATCAACCACCATCAAAGTTCAGCTGGCGGCTATATCAAACTTCCACGTGGCCAATGAGCCTAGCCTTATGTCACACAGACTATGTAAAGCATTCCTTAAAGGTACTTTAAGGGGTTGGGAGGGTGGCCTAATGGTTAAGGTGTTTGCCTTACAAGCACAAGGTGCAGGGTTTGAGTCTCACAAGGGATAATTGGCTATGCTTAAACTGGCTCGCAAGAGCAGTTAGCTTAGTACTAACCTATGAACATAACCTTTGAACCTACTCTATTACTTCGTCCCCCAGTATCCCAACCTGTCATGCCCTGGGACCTCAATTTTGTTCTTCAAGCCCTCACTCTTCCACCATTCGAGCCTGCAGCTACCTGTGAGTTAAAATTTTTAACATGGAAATCGGTATTTTTAACAGCAGTCACTTCAGCGAGGCGGGTCTCTGAAATTCAAGCCCTCTCCATCAAACCCCCATATTTGATCTTCCATAAAGATAGGGTCTCTCTTAGACCAAACCCATCATTCCTTCCAAAAGTGGCTTCTGTGTCTAATATGAATCAGTCTATTGAGCTGCCAGTTTTCTTCCCCAACTTTTTTAACAAGGCAGAATTCAGATTTCACCAATTGGATGTACATAGACAGTTGCGCTTCTATCTACACTGGACGAAAGATATCTGGAAATCTGACCAACTCTGTCTCCTTTTCGGAAAACCGGTTTGGTTCTCCAGTATCCAAGGTCACGCCCTCTAGATGGATAGCCAGCTGTACTTCCTTCATCTATCAGACAGCAGGTAAAAATTTGCCTTTTCCAGCAAAAGCCCATTCCACAAGAGTGGTCTCCACATCCACAGCCTATCAAGCTAGATTGTCAATGGATGATATATATGTGCTGCAGCCACTTGGGCTTCTCCTCACACCTTTGTTTCTCATTACAAATTGGACGTGGTTTCCAGGGGCAGATCTTCATTTGGCTCCACAGTTCTCAGGAGTATTTTCCGGTGAGCCACCCAGTATGTAGGTGTATGGGACGCTGTCCCACGGGTAAGAATGTAGGCGAGATAGGACTACATAACATCAAGAAGTTATGTACTCACCATAACGTTCAATGTATGTACATCTCGCCTCACATTCTTTCTTACCCTCCCGTCTTCCCCCTACCTGAAGGATTTGGACGTTAGATTGTATCCTGCAGAGTCCCTTTGAATAGTTTTTGTTTGTATGGATGCAAGGTATGTATGAAGTAATTATGTTCTTAGCAGCAAACTAGATCTGGGGATACGAAGCAGTGTACCATGGGATACCCTCTTAGCCCAGCCAATCAGAGACTTTTTGAGCTAGTAAAATAGGCAGAGTCGGAGCCGATATTCGGCTCCGAACCCACGGATAAGAATGTGAGGCGAGATGGACTACATACATCGAACGTTATGGTGAGTACTGGTCTGCCACTCAGTGTTTTGGAATGTCAGTTGAATGACTTACACCCATATGTACAACCTAATTGTGTTATATTTTAATGGTTGAGAATGGATGTAGGTGCGAAAATGTGTCTGCATATGGTACTAGCCGGATATTGCACACACTTGGATTCATTATGTTGGCCTGAGAGAAGCCATGGTTTATGGCAGAGATAAACCGTAATATACAGTCTTTAATAGTGGACCATGGAATGGACTGTGATTGCTGTTTTATCATGTTTCTAAATAGATGTAGGTTAACATTTGAGGCCCCAGCTTAAGAAAAACAAGGTGGCTCCCATCTCTGCAATTTGATGTACAGATGCCTCTCCCACAGACTGAGACAAATGTTAGTCTAGCCAGTTGGAGCTTACATGAAAAAATGTGTCCACTGTTGGCGAGAGATGAGCCACCCGAATTAATTATTGGAGAGTGGCAAATGGTGTCAAACACCTGCTGCTGTTGTAAGCTCATCACATAACTGTGCTTATTAAACACGTTCTCCTCTACAAATTCTGTGATCGAAATGGTAGGCTAGAGATCATTGTCTGCCCCCTTTCTCTTTTTGTTGTGCGTAAATAATTTAACTTGGGCTGAATAACAGGTTTCACAGCATTATTATAATATGTGCTATTTGTTTAACCTTGTCCCTTATCTGTGGCATTTTATTTAACATTTACTGTGATCTCAAAACCTATCACTGGTTTTAGGAAACTTACCATTTAACTGATAAAAATGTTTTTTTTTCTTTTGAAGGGTGAAAAAAAAATCTCTTCCTGGATGATCCCTTGGATGAGTGACTCATTTGTGGAATCTTTGGGCATTCATAAGTACCCACGAATGAGTCTAGATCTTAAATTCAGTGTCCAAATGTATGCTGCATGGTCTTCATTAAGCGAGTTCATCAGCAGTTTACTTGATCAGTTATTGCATCTTCTGCTGTGAAACAAGGGATGCAAATAGTGGGATTGTTATCTTTGCTCATTTAAACTATTCTCCTTGGGCATTTGAACCATACTTAAGAACTAAATTATTTGCACATTGCAGAACATGAAAGCTGTGACAGCTCGCTTCATCTTTTAAGAAGCTGTCTTCCAATACAGTCACTTTTTTCTTGACATGTTTACATGTCTTTTTGATAAAAGTGGAAGAGCTTAGTTTCCTTAAGTCTGTGCAAAAGAAAGAAAAAACTATTTCATCCTGTCTGCCCTTTCTTTCGAGGAAGCAGTGTTAACAGAGATTGTTATACCCTTTGTAACTTACATGTATGTGATCCATTTCCTAAGGATTCCTATTTTGTATATAGCTATCAAAGTTTCTTTATTTAGTTCAAGGAGCCCAAAACTTGAACCTTCGTAGTAGTCAATAGTGTCTCTAATCATTTCCTTTTTTGCCTTAAAATCAGCGCCTTCCAGTAAAGCTCTGAATGTCAGCAATAAATAATATGAACTCCATGCCAGTCAGCATTGTCTAAATAGTTTTTACTTAAGCAATTATATGTACCCTCCTTCCCCACCTGACTGCTGCTCCCCCAACTGTATCCTATGCTCCTAATAGGCTTCCCCTTTTCTGGACAATCCCAGCTTAACCCTTCCTCAGCTGGCTCCTTGAATTCTTGGGAATCTTAGTCTAAACAGCTAATAATTGATAGAGGTTGGGGTGTGAGGATTTGAAATGGGTATACTAATAAGTGCAAGGAGCCCTCATTCTGCAGGCAGTTGGTCAGAATTCCTAACCTGATGGAGTGACGTGCAGTGGTGTCAACATACATGCCACTCACTTCTCTTTAGTCTGCAAAACTGTTGGTGTGCCCCAGAAGACACACAGGTAGTAGCTTGACCCACACACTGCCATAAGTGAGTTTGTCATTGACTACTTCATTCTTCTCCTCCTAGCTGGCCTTACCAGAGGCTTGGCCCTTTTCCCTATCCTGTGTTAGCAACAGTACAGACAGACACCCTCCCTCTGACTTAAGTATCTGTAGTGTGTATTGCCACAATGCAAGTTGTACCATTTGTTCATTGCTATTTTTTTCTCAATGCTTGGTGATGTTTTTTATCTGCATTTTTTGTTCATATCCTTCTTGTTGCATGTGTTTCATGATATTGGGTACTCTGCATTTTTTTAACTTTGTGATTCCTTACTTCACTGTGTGTGAAAACTGTTCTGCCAGGCTGTCCTGAAGAATAAACAATTTTATGTAGCAAGTAAAGCACCACATAGAAAAAGGGGAAGTTTATTTCATAGGAAGCAGGCTTCAGACAGTGGAAACAGGTTGAGAATGTCCGGGAGAGGTCTGTATTGATCTGGTCTCTGACGCATTGACTCCCCATGATTGTGTGAGATGGGAGTGAATGTGGCTGAAGCAAGATCAGCCAGGGAAGTAAGGAGATAAAATAAGGCTTTACAACCTTTTAAAGGGCAAGTGCTTTCCTACAGAAATTAACCCTTATTCTTCAAATGTTTCTAGTATATTAATATGTATATATGTAAGAGAAGTGCAGCTTCTAAACATTTGTATTCTGGTAATGTTTCTGAATTGCATTGCCAACTATTAATGTGCAGAGCATAGCAGGTTGATAGTTTCACACATTTTGTCATGCATTATGCAGCAAAATATAGTCTGCATTGAGGAAGTGGCATTCAGAACACTGTTACTTTCTTTAAGCCCATTTCATGTGCATATGACACCCCATGTGACCATGCTGTAATATCCCAAAGAGCTTAATGTTTCTATGGTACTGTTTACTGAAAAAACATGCATGTTTTAATACCTTTTTGTAGAAAACTCCCTAAAAGTGACAGCAAGTTGCAGGTCATTTACTTTTATTGTATAATAATACATTTTTGCCCACTAAGCTTGAGGTTTGGTTACTGGAATGATCAGTAAAGAATGAGTATGTTGGCCAAATATGGAAAAAAAATGCTTTAGTGGTCGCACTAGACCTACTAACAGGAAGACACTTTAATCTTCAGTAGATGAAGTGCAGTTTACAGGTATAAGTCAGAGTAATGCAGTAAGGGATGGTACAACAGAAGGCCCATAAAGAAGAATGGGAATAGACTGACATGGTCTAAAAGCCCGGGGCAGCTTACATACTGTACAGAAATGCAACTGGAAAGCATCAATCCATAACATGGGGGGGTGGGGGCGTAGCAGTGATACTGAAAGTAAAATGTCATCTTGTTGTAGACCTTTCAAATGACCTGAAGGTAAACAAACATGAGTAAGCAACAACAAAGGCTGTTAGAATGACGCTTTGGAAGAAACATCTTTTGTAGAAAACATCAAGTTATTTTTATTAGTTGCGGGATAAGGTCGCATATACAGTACTTTATGTTGGTGAGTATATTGTTATAAGGATATGAAAGGGTACAGGTAGTCAGGAAGAAGGTAGCAAAATGTACATTGTATTAGAAGCCATGTAAAGGGAGACTCTGGGCATTCATGCATATAGCTTTGAAGGAAGCAAGAAGAGCAGGGAAGCGATAAATACAGGTCTGTCAAGGCAACGTCTGGAGTCCACAGAGAACCAGCTCTCTTTCAGAAAAGGTTTATGTTAAGAGCTCACTGTCTGAGGAAATAGATAATTCACTTAAGGGGAGCATTTTCACTTAAAGGACGATAGATGACTGAACATTCTTTCTAAAGAATCAGCGGGATCATAACAGTAACAATTTAGGAATGCTTGGAAGAGAGAGAACACCAAGGTGGTGGTTTTTGGGTTAATACGGAAATAAGATGTCTGATAATTAGGACATGCAGTTCACTAAGTAAAAAATGGCTGCATTGGGTGAGCCATCGGCATGTAGCGATCTTCAGAATCTGTTACGCCAGTTCCACAACCAGTAAGTGTCTGTCATCTGTGGTGCTGTTGAAATGCAGCAGCTAAAGCTGAAATGAGATGAATCACTTACACAACATAGGGATTATCAATAATGGATAAGAGTGTTGTACTAAATCAAGAAATCTGTGACTTGCTGTTGTCTTTTACCCAAGTGACGTTTGTCCCCACTTGTGTTACAGGTTAATGACTAACTCACCACAAGGAAACGGATTAATAGCTATTGCAGCACGACAAACCCAAGGAAGAGGTCAGTAGATTGTCTTTTGGTCTTCTCCTCTTTGCTATAGGACTGTTCTTGAAGATATATAATATACTGTTTTTGCAAGCATATTTACACCCAAAACATTTGCTGAATGTGCTTATTGTTTTCTAAACATTGTGATCAGAAAGTTGGCCTAACACTATTACTAATGTCATTTTTCAGGAAGGCTGTGCCCTGTAACTGATCATTTTTGTTCACAGTCTAAAAATGGTTGTACCTCAAAGACTCCTTGTCATGGTGTCATGAATATTTCAGAGAATTATACAGAGTTACTTAGTACTTCAAGGCTAATGGAGCAGCTGCAGCTTGAAGTTTAATATTTAGGCTTTATGCTGCACTGAAAATACAAGAGAGATGCTCGTATTTATACAGAGGTCTGTAACCTTTTTGGCTTGATGATAAAATTCCCACATTTAGTAGCCTTTATATCTATTAACATTGTTTAAACTTGGTCTTTGTAAACAGTAATTTATTGGTTTGTAATACCAATGCTGACATAAATATTTTCCTGCTTACAAATGCCGATGTCTGTAATGCTTCTAGAGAATTTTTTTTTTTTTTTACAAAGTACCCAGGACATGACACTTGATACAGCATTTTGTGTTACATACTGTATGAACTAAAAGCAAGAATGCAAATAAATTAGTGTGTTAAATGTCTAGGTATAACTCTGTTTGTCAAAACTACATATGTAGCAATGGAAATCTCTGTGGTCATTGACTGGTTAATTATAACTTATCGACCAGTGATGCTTCAGCACTATATTTTTTTAATAAAATCCTACATTTAAAGTTATCTGCATGCCAGACTGACACATGCCATAACCTAAAGTGCCTGCTACATAAGTACGCGTCCCACAAACCCACCAGTTCTTTTGTTCATAGGTTCATACTAGGCTATCTGCCCTAGGGCATTTATAAGCCTAGCCAGAATGTGTTTGGCTTTCGCCACCCATTTTAAATTAATTTTGCTATGCCCCTTTTTGAGGTTAGTATACTGTGCCTCTGTCTAACAGTGACACAGAAGTGATACCCGGGGTAAACCTACGATCTCCCATCCACTCATCAAGATTCCTCTTGAAGAGAGTCAATGAGGGACTCTGCCTAACCTGGACTGGGATTTTATTCCAGAGTGAAGGGAGCCTCTGGGTTATGAATCTGTCCCTCCAGCATGTCCTATTTATTTCGGTGCTGAGGTTCAAGTCTCTCGAGCGTGTAGCTCGATGGGATATGGATTTTCTGAGGTGCAGCATGTCCATTAATTGCGGGTTGGACATGGCTTTATACGTCAGGCACAGATCGCCTCTGAACAGGTGGTATGCCACTGAGTAGAGCTGGAGTTTCTTTAACCGGGCAGCATATGGCATCTGTTTGAGCCCTTTGATCCTCTTGGTGAGGTACTTTTGGGGTCTTTCCAGTTGCTGCAGGTGTCTGGTAAGGTACATCCCAAAAGGGGCATTGTACTCAATTATGGGCCTGATGAGGGATGAGTAAAGAGGCACGATGACCTCCCCTGATCTAGATGTGAATCCCTTGATGATTAGGTGGGCTATATAAAATGTTTTTCTAACCACTGTGGTTGTCAAATGAGAGATTGCTATCAACTTGGGTCCCCAGGTCCCTAATTACTACTTCTATACTTAATGGATTACCACCTATGTGGTAATTTGTGGGCACTTTGTTTTTGCCAAAGGGGATGACTATACACTTTTTGGCGTTTAGCTTGAGGCCATGGCTCTGGCACCAGTTGTCTGTTTCTATGAGGCCCTTTTGGAGGATGCTTGTGTCGGCTGTAGAGTCGATTATGGCGCCCAGTTTGCAGTCATCTGCGAACTTGGTCAGCCACAGTCCTTCCGTGTTGGCCTGTAAATCCGAGAAATATATACCGAACAAGAGAGGTCCCAGGACTGAGCCTTGTGGGGCGCCACTTGTAACTGGTTTGGAGTCTGACATGGCTCCAGCAATTCTAACCATGTGGGTTCTCTCCTTGAGCCAGTTTGCAACCCATCTAGTGACATAGAGGTTTATATTTAAGCTGGTGAGCTTATCTATAATGCCCGAGTGGGGTATTGTATCGAAGGCTTTTGCGAGGTCCAGGTAGGCTGTGTGGACCACCTTCCCCTCGTCAATCGCCTTGGTGACTGTTTCAAAGAAATCGACCAGGTTTAAGAGGCAGGATCTGCCCTTAACAAAGCCGAACTGGGTAGGATCCAGTGTCTGTAGGTCCCCAATATTTTTATTTATGAGGTCCATGATGATCCTTTCCATAGCTTTGCAGACCAAGCTAGTCAGGCTTATGGGGCGATAGTTTCCAGGATCCGTTGAGGCACCACCTTTGTGGAGAGGGACTACAGTTGCTGTACGCCACTCTTTGGGTACATATCCTGTAGTAAGGCTGAGATTGAACAGTAGTTTTATGTTTGGGTTTAGCTTTTCTTGGAGTTCATGTAGGACGCAGCCCGGGAGACTGTCTGGTCCCATTGATGCTGTGTTTTTTGCTTTGGAGAGGGCGGCTCTTACCTGAGCATCTGAGATGTCAGGGGGGCAGCACTCTGCTGGGATAGATATTTGCCCTTTTGGTGGGGGGGGGGGGGGTTTGCGCTGAACCTGTCAGCTAGGATGTTGGCAATGTCTGTGGATTCGGTGTATTTTTTGTCATTTTGGACGAATTCTGAGCATATCTGGGAATTACCACCCAGGTTCCTAACATAACTAAAGAAAGCCTTGTGATTATCCTTAGTGTCCTGTGCAATTTTTCTCTCGAAGCTGGTCTTAGACGATTTTATGAGTGCTCGTCGTTTTTTGCTAATACTGATCAGAGATGCCTTCCCTTTTTGGAATTTTGTTCTATCATTTAGTAGCTTCCTCCTTCTATTGTATAGTTTGTTTATGGCTGGGGTCCACCAGACAGGACGTCTGCCTTTGGAGGATTGGGTCATGGTTTTATTTGGGATCGCATGATCCATGCATTCCTGAAGGTGTTCATAGAATGCGTTTATAAAGGATTCTGCGGTCTGGGCCGTATTTTCCACAGGCCAGGGGGCTTTGAAGGATTCCACCTCGGTTTTGAGGAGTGTGAAATTTGCTTTAGAGAAGTTTTTCACTGTGGTTTTCTGGGCAGGGGGTGGTGTCGGGATGTGAATATCCAGTGAGATTAGTTTATGGTCTGATCTTACCAGTGAGGGATACACTTCTGGTCTGGAGCATAGAGTCCCCATGTTGGTGATGATCACGTCCAGTATGTTTTCCCCTCTTGTGGGAGTGGTAACAAGTTGTTCCATAGCATTTGAGTTTATAAATTCTAGGAACCTTTGGCCTAGGGTGTTGGAGCTAGAGTAATGCTCCCAGTCTATGTTTGGGTAGTTGAAGTCACCCAATATAATGGTGTTTGGAGAGACCTTCATATTTTCCAGTGTTCTCAGGAAGGCCGAGTGGGGTTCTTGGGTTAGGGAGGGTTGTCTGTAGCAGGCTATAAACTGGAAGGCAGTTTTACCCACTGTTAGTTGCACATGGATAGTGTCTGATGCTTCGTGCTGTGCCTCCAACCTGGAGGTGTGGGTATCTTTGATGAATATTGATACTCCCCCTCCTTTTGTGGGTCGGTCCAAGTTTTGGGGCTGAAAAGCATGGTATGAGGTATGACCTGGTAGTGCTGGGGTGCTCTCGGGAGCCTTGAACCAGGTTTCTGTTACTGCACAGATATCGATGTTCTCCATGCTAAGGAGAGTTTCGAGTGCGTGCATCTTGAGGTTTAGACTTCTGGCGTTGAGTAGCATTACTCTTAGTTTCTTATCCCTTGTGATACCTATGGAGGTGGGTTTGTCTTTTGAGCCTTGCCTAAAAAAGGCACTATGGGGGTAGCAAGAGCCTTTGCCAATATCCGAAAGCCCAGATCTTGCACAACCTTGGATCTTGATCTGTGCTGTTATTGGTAAAGGCAAGCATCTGCATGCCTAAACCCTTACTTGTCAAGTATCCTTTTGGCTGTTTTATCATCAGTCAAAACCCACAGCAGTACTGGTTATACTATCTTGGGCAGGAGCATTGTGATAATGACTAGTGTAATATTTAGCCATTTAAATTGGCTACTCAAATGTGTAAAAAGTTAATTTTGCCTACTCTGTACCCAGAAACATGGTGACTGTTGAAAGCTGTTAATAATGGGAAATTGTCAGGAGTGTACTGTTTTCAGACCACAATTTAAGCTCGGCTTGCCATAAGACATACACTTGGAGAGCTGGTTGAGAATTGACCCTCCTAGTGGTCAGTTCCCACCCAGTCTCTGTAGGTGGTGAGCTTATCCTCAGCTGGTGTTGTGTATTGATGACTTGCTTTAAGCCTTCATCTGTCCATCCCTTCAGAAGAAGATTCACCAAGAGAAGTATGCTAGTGGCTCCTTACTTTGTAATATATCCCCAAGGTTCTTAAATTGCCCTCCCACAGATCACTGGCGGGAGTCCAAGGTCAGTCAACCCGATGCTGTGAGGCAATCCATTGTACCATCTGGTCATGGATATGTGGTACTTAATGCTGAGGATTCTTCTGTTGGGATGGCCAGTAGATCTCAACAGGCTAGCAAGTCCTGGATGAGGAAAATTCATGCTAGGGTTGATCTCTCAGGGACTAGACATCAAGTAGATGCCTGGTGTCTGTTTGGAGTTTCCGTGAAAGCTGTGGGACTACAACCTTAGTGAAGTCAGTGTGGAGCCTGAAAAGGACCTGAAGCAAACTTTTTCCCACTTCAGTGGGCGTTCAGGCTGATGCTGGATTCTGGTCCCTTGATACTTGGTACAGTCAGGCAGATGCCCACCCTCATGCCATACTGCAAACAAACGTACTTCAGCAGGTAATTAGGAGTGTGATACCCTTTGCACTCTGCTTCTTATGTTAAATTACAGGATCTTGATATCATTTGTCAGTGGGACAGACAAGGATAATGGCTTCATCCCCATGTTTCACCATGGGATGACCCCCTCCTTTGGAGAGGTACTCGGGCTTATGAGGAACATATTTGACTGGCTCCCATTCTATCTTCCCAGAAATATGCAGTGAAATTTCTTCAGGAAAAAAAAAAACTGAAGAACCCAAGGTTAACCCTCTCCTAGAACCTGTCATTAAAGATACTGCTACTGAAGACTGGAAGTGCCCTAATTCTGATCCTTCATCCCCCATGAAAGTGGTTACTGTCTGCAAATCCCTGCCTGAGTGTTTAGCGTATAGTTCACAGATGCTGCAACATTGCTACCCTGATATAGTCTAGTTTTTTTTTTGAGAAGTGTGACGAGTTTTATTCCTCTGTTATGTGAGGCTTTGGGCCTTCAATTGTTTGTCTTACCAGTTGTACCTAATGAGGAAGGCCCTGTGTAAGCTTAAGGATCACCTGGAGTCAGGACTTAGAGAAGGACTCTTCTGAGAGACAGTTTACAGTTTCTGCAGTATGCTCCCTTGCTTCCTGTTGTGATTGTGACTGTACTGATGTGGCTAGGAACTCTGGTTTAGTTATGTGCCTGTACAGGATAGTGTGCCTGAGGTCATCTTCCTGAAGGATGAGCTTAGAAATTAGATTTTTGATGTCCTTTTTTCTTGGAGGTGATCTTTCTCTGCCTGATCACTGACCTCCTGCAAAGTAAACGGGCCATAACCTTTGTGGTGTGCCTTTGTGATACTTCTGCTACTACCATTCCTTTATTTTCTAGACCTGACCAACTCCTAAAGAGGAAAAGATCTCACCAACCAAGGAGTACCCTTAAATCTTGCACAGTCTTGCCCTTACAGTGCTGGCTAGGTTACCCATGAGGCCATTACAGCTGGCCATGTCTTTTAGTTCTAATTACATTTGGGGCTTTCTTACAGGGTGGTTTTCTGTGTTTGGTCTGACATAGTGAACCATCTTACTGGACCGTTGGTGTCTAGAAGTGGTCAGTATCCACCACATCCTGGACCTAGCATATCCTGTCACCAAAAGACGTCTGCCAGAAGATCAGTCTATATCAGTGGAACTCTCGCAACAGATTTAGACTGTTTTGCTGAGAAGGATTTTTGAGGTTGTCCTTTTTTGTGAAGAAGGTGGTATAGATTTTCTGTCTCCCTCACTCACTCTCCTCCTCTTTTCTGCTCCTAAAGGTATGAGTTCTGTCCCATTCTAAATTTTAGCAACTTCATTCAACAAATTTTTTGTACTTGGTTTCAGATAGTCTCCCTGCAGAACATAAAGTCTTTGCTCTCGCTTGATATCTGCCTTTTGTCACGGGACATAATGGATGCCTTTTGCCATATCAGCATTTGTGACTGCTAGTGAAGATTCTTTCAGTTTCATGTAACTGACTGTTACTTAAGTACAAAGTGTTACCATATGAGCCTTTCTTGCTACCCAGAATTTTTACAGTTGTATTAGTAGTGGTGGCCAAAGCTCATGTGAGAAGGATCTCCAATGTTTTCTAACCTGGATGTCTGGCTTTTGGTAGATCTGTCTACTATCTCCCTGGAAATAGCCCTATTTTTTGCACTTTCTTGTGCAATCTCCAGGGGCAACCATGAATTGGGGGAAGTTTACTTGAATCCTACTGTAAAGATTATTTTTACAGACAAGAAAATGGACACATACCTGACCTAGTAAGGACACAGCAGTGGACAAGCATTGTCTCTGCTATACCTTCTGGACCATATGGCTGGCACACTCTCCATGATGCTATTTGGGCACAATTAAGGATGTGGGTTTGCAGTGAACTGTGAGGTGTCAGTGGATTTAGACCTACTGCATTCTCACAGAGCTGCCTTTGGCTATGGTACTTGGATCACGGCGTCATAGGCGGTCTCCACCAAACTGCTGATCCGTTTTTCCTTTCTGCATGTGTACCCGTTGTGGATTCAGATGACTAATGCTTTGTTTGCAGATTGGAAAGTTCATTTAGGCTGTCCTATGCTGCAGGCAGTGTGGCTTCTGTCTGAGAGGGTTCTTTTAAATCGATCATTTTGGAAATGAGGACAGTGTTCTGGCCCTTAAGTCATTCCAGAAAAAATGCTTTTTGGACCTGTCCTAATTTGATGAGAGAACCAGCCTATTATGTGGTACCTAAACAAGTAAGGGGGTTAGAAGGTCATATCTCCTCTGAAGGGAAATGGTGTTCTTAAGGTAGTGGACCACAGACTGGGACATCACTCAGTCAACACTTCACAGACCTGTGGGAGTAACATACTGAAAAGCTAGTGGAAGGTCTAAACTACTCCTTTCCTTGCCTTTCCCAGAGCTGTGCATTCAGAGGTTGTAACGGTCAGGGTTCTTCCAGGAGACAGCACTGTGGAAATTATTCTCTTTATCACTTGGGTGAATTTAGTCCTCACCGTCATCTTCCCATTTCAGAAGAGAGTTTTAGCAGTAGTCACATTCTGTTTCCTGTAACTTCTCATAATCCAAGCTGAGAATGTCCCCTCACATTAGAATAGGAGTTGTTTATGCTTCAGGGCCTAACTACTAATGTAGATACCTTGACCCTGTAGCTATGAAATCTGTGGTCTGAAAGGGTGTTTGAGGTTGCTGGGTAGCTTTCTACTCAACCAAGCTACATCTGAAGTGAAAATAGTTCTCTGTTTGAGATGTGTGGTATTTTATTTACTACTTTTCGTGACTGTGCTAAAGCACTGATCACACTTGACTGTACAGGGTCAGCCAAGGGGAGAAAATAATAGTGGTAAAGTATACAAGTGGAGAGGTATGCATATCGATAACTGGGTACTGCAAATATAAAAAACATGAGATTAACTTTAAATATCAGGTTGTAAATATATGATAGTTATATATTCAGTATAGATCTAGATTTCTGTTCATAAAAATGGTAGTTACAAAAGAAATTTGTTTAGAATAATGAGTGAAAGGAAAATGGCAAAAAAGGGGGTGATGTATGAAAAAGAATTGCAATAGAGAAGGCATACTGAGAGAATTGAAGAGGATAAAGTAGCCCAGTGTTTGGAGAAAATACTTGGTGATAATGTATTGGGGAGAATGAGATCCAGATTCAAGAGCTACGGATTTAGGGGAATGCTTTCCCCTACATATACAGCTTTGTTGTGTTAAGTGATTTTTTTTTCTTTTGAGTTGAGTGTTGGAGGAGATAGAATGGAGCATCATTGAGAGGGATTCCCAGATTCAGAGAATCAGTAGTGAGTGCCGTGAAGTTTTCTTACAAGGAGAGGGGTGGGAGTACCATGGGCTAGATGTAGATTGTGCACCTTTTCAGTAGTTGGCATGAGAAGTTTGGCAATGTGTTAGAGTTAAGTACCTTGTATGTAAGTGAAGCAGTCGCGAGGTGCATCTTTGTTGCAGTGGAAGTCATTTTGCTTTGTCTAGAAAACTGCAGTGATATTCCTGTCCAGTGCTAGGGAGATACATTTGCAAATATTGTTTGCGGTAGTTGAAGAGAGCTGATTTTTTTTCCCGTGGTGGCATTGTCAGTGAGTGGTAAATCATATTGAATTGTGGTAGTATCACTTCTTTCCCTGTATGCTTTGCTGCTGTTTTTAGCCCAGAAGAAGTGGCTCTATTTTTTTATTTTGTTTGGGAGATATGAGTTTGGAAGCTGACATTATGATCAAGCCAGATTCCAAAATATTTGAAGTGGGATGTAGTCTCCAGGGGACCTTAGTCATTATATTGATTGACCCATTGTTCTGGGGAAATCAGCTAGTGCTATTTGGTTAAGAAGATCATTGCTTTATTATAATTTAGGATTAGTTTGCTTTGGATGAGCCTTAGAAGATAGTTGGGACAGGTCCGGTTGCAGTATTTTTATTATCTTATCAGTGGGATTAGTTCTTTAAATGACCATGTTGGCATAAAGAATTATTTTGATTTTGGGAGATCAACTGGGATGTCATTGCTGAAGAAGTAGAGTAAAGTAAAAGGGGTAGGACAGAGCTTCAGAGGTCATCTTTTGTAAGAGGTGTTGAAGGTGAAATGTGTGAGCTAATCTGTACATTAAATTGTCTGTTGCTGAGAAAGTCATCGAATTGGGGAAGGAAATGCAATGGAAAGTAGAGCTAGCTTGATCACAGTGGAGATGAGGGAACTGACTAGCAGATCTCAATCAACAGGGTCAGATGCTGTAGTCAGTGAAGATTACTCCAGTGAAGACCGCCTTTGTTCATATTTAAGAATATGCCATTGGCTACAGTGTATAGGGCTGTTTTAGCACTATGCGTTGACCAAAATTAGTGCTAGTGAGGGGAAAGAATATTGCATTTTTGGTGTATTCAGAGTTGAGAACTTTAGCTTTTTGAATATTTTACCAAGGAAATGTGAGTTTGAAATTAGTCTGAAGTATTTACTGCTTTCTGGTTTTAGTTGTTTGGGAACTGGTTTTAGAATTTCACAGGGAAGGCGTAGTGTTTGATGTATGACAAGTATGTATGTAAGTGATGTAGAGAGCAATCGATGCTCTTTACATAATAGGATGAAATAGGGTAGGAAGGCATCTGTCTTGGTAAAGGACTCTAATGGGATTTGATAAGTTTATCATGGTCTTGTACTCAGATTTTAAGAATGAAGGAAATGGTGCCAAAGGAAGTTGGTTGGGGGATTTTGAGGATGAGGTCTTTGTGAGAGTGGAAGACTTAAGGGTGCCAAAGTTGTAGAGATGATCATGTGAGGTAGTAAAGACATTTTCTTGTTATATTGACTCATTAGAGAGTGCTTTCTTCGTTAGTCTAATGACCCCTTTCCTCTGCTCTTTGTGGTCTTTTTTGGCCATCGTTTTTTCTTTCAGGCCTGCTTTCCCCTTGGAGCCCGTTTAAGTTAGAGGGTTCTTCCCTTTCCTCACCCCTTCTCTGGATTGCAGTTTTAAGTTAGAGGCTCTCCCATCGGGGGAGTTGTTATGAGGTTCTTCCCTTTTCCTCCTTTTCAAAAAAAAGAAAAGAATTTTAAGTTTTTTTCCTTTGTGGTTATCAGCCTGTTTGCTTCTACTTGTAGGCTGTGAGTGATAGTTCTCTGTTTTTTCTCTGTGGAAACTTTTTCCTGATTAGTGCTCATTATGTCTAAACAGTCTAAACCCTCTAGGTTTAAAAAATGCACACGAGTTGCGTTTATTTTTGGGGGGCTGTTCACCCGCAGGACTCTTGCTCGATCTGTTATACTTTCAGTTCCAGAGTCCTGCATGAAAGAAAAAATAAGCTTATTTTACGTGGCCTACTGAAGAATCCTCAAGATGCCTCGTCTCAGGGTCGTCAGGCAGCCAAAGTGTCCGAGAAACACTGCAAGCCATCGGTTCTGAGCTCTGAACAGAAAAACATTGACTAGCCTTCAGCTCTGTCAGACCCCAGCATTGTCTCTGACAAAGCTAAGTCTCCAGTGGCTCCATCTGTTTCCTGAGAGCAGGTCCGGATCCGTAAGAGATCCAAGGTCTCTCTCTCTGGAGCCAGTACGCTCCGCTCCACAATCTCCCCTGCTGCAACCTGGAGCAGAGAGTCACCGGTCCTCTTTACACTCCTCTCAGTCCTCCAGACTTTCGGATCACAACATGGAGAGAGAGTGGTCAACAGGCTCCTCACGTCACAGGCACTTGCAAAATTATTCTCGAGTCCAGCCAATAAGGATTTGGCTTCTTTGGCCCTCCCAGCTTCTCCATCGATTCCTCTTCTGACTCTCGTGAGGTCGTGGTAGTGGAACTGTCTGCTCCGGTTTCTTCTCCCTTACCTGTTCTGACGACTGCTCCGATCTCCTCGATTTCTCAGTCTGTCATTGGGTCTGGGTGCCGAAGCGCTCTCGCCAGCTCCGGGGGGGGGTGGGGGGGTGGCATTGGACCCTTGTCCAACCCCACTCCCCCTCTCGGAGCTTCGACGTATGTTTTCTTCAGAGACTTTTACTCTTAGATCGCTAAATTACTTGTCACATTTCACTCTACTTCATAGGGATCTCCTGAAGGAGCTAGGAGATACCCTGCAAGATCCTACAGCTGAGGGAGTTGCGAACAGGGCATCTTCCTAGCTTGCACCCTTGACCTCCTTGGTAAACTCCTCCATGAGGCTCATTTCTTATGAGGCAGATGGAGCAAATAGGGCAGCAGGTACTGGAGTAGCTTTATGCAGACACTCCTGAGTGCGCCTTTGTCAATTTGTGGAACCCTTTAAGTCTTCATTTACCAACACCCCCTTTGATGGCTCGTCCTTCTTTGGGCCTCAGGTAAAAGAGACTCTCACCAGGTGTGAACAGGATGGCAAGACTCTCTCTGCCATAGGGGTCAATTTTTCTACTCCATCTAGACCCTATCATAAGGGTCAAAAGAATGGAAAAATGTAGTTCTGAAAATCCAAGGGATCTTCACCTGACACACATGGTGACTTTTCCCCTAGGGGCAAAGGGGGAAACAAAATCGAAGACCCTGCCCTCTTGGTAGAGGGGGTCCGCAACAGCAGGGTGATGCAGATACTTTCTCTGCTTAGGCCCTTCCAGCACTCCTGAAGGGAGATCTGGCTGTCTATCTCTGGAGGCAGTCGGGGGAAAACTATCACTGTACCCAGCAGCGTGGCAGTCTATCACGAGAGAAACATGGTGTGATGCCTGTGCCCTGGCCCAGCAATCAAGGAGCCTCAATCCTCACCACTAACACCAGAAAGGGAGTCTCATATAGGAGAAAGGATAAATACACACAGTAAAGTGCAATTTCCCTTAAGAGCACACAGAGATCACAGTCAGTCTCGGGCTGGTTGCTCCCTTACTCTTCAGGTCCCCAATAAGACTCCCCACTGGCACAGCTGTAGGGTCCAAATCTCAGCCTAGCTGGTAAGCTAACCTCCAGTACACTCTGTCCAACCAGTGCTTCGTGTTCCTGCCCATGTAGCTGACACACAAACACACTTTGAGATAATTATTTATACGACTTCACAGACGCTCCTGGGAAAGGCTGACAGATTCTTCAGCTGTGCCCCTATACCCCAGACTATGTGGTAGTAATTCCTGCCACCACCAGCTAATAATTATCAGCTACCCAAAGGCCCTTAAAAGGGTGTCCAATTATTACTGTGCAATATTATTATCCAATAGTAGTGTAACTAAGCAATCTAGGCTTATTGGAAGGGCTTAGTCCAGGATAACTTATAAGCATGCAGTGTACTCTAGAGCTTAATTTATCTCTACATAAACAAGCCACAGTTGAAAAGGGTTTAAAAATATTTAATGATAAATACTAAAAACACAAGACAATATTACTACACCACAGTGCTATTCAAGAGTTCAGAGATCACACAGAAACTTAAAATAATTCAGTAGTACAGTTCTGACATAACAGAAAAAACACTTGGTCTAATCTTTTCTAATTCCTAGCTATTGCTACAAGAAAACATACTTCTAAAGTAACTTACTTAAATAGAGCATAGGCAGTCATGCGTTGGATGCCCAAGATCAAACTGCTTACAGTCTCTCTCTGATCAATAGTTTTTAAAATCACTAACTGGGCCCTCCCAGATTACATCATTTTTGACACTTAGGTTTCCCAGTATACACATTACATCATTTTGACACTTAGCCTGGGGTTCCCAGGCCAACAGGCTACATTATTTAGCAAGCTAACACCTGCTCAGGAAGCTACAACAATAAAAGACATTTCACATGTACACTCTAGTAATTATTCCTTAAGTTAAAAGAATAGAAAGAATGTGCTAGCCCAGACAGACTGACTCCGAGCTCTAGAGATCAAAGGATAGATTTGAAATAATTTAACTTCAAAAGAAAGATATGAAATGCTTGATTTAGTTTTCTTTACAGCAGATGGCAATGTTTCTATAATCTTGAAGTTCAACATTTTACAGTATTTTCTTTAATTTAATAAACAAGCCTGTATTTTACATTACAAATGCCAGAATTATGCATCACATTCTATTTGGCTAGGCTGGCAGCCTTCACCCATCTTTACCAGTCTTCACACATGCGTACTGTCGATAATAGCCAGGAGATACAAAATTCCCTTTTCTCAGTCCCCCTCAAAAGACAAATGTTCTATCCAAGACATTCCACCCAGTCTTCAGGATCGTGCAGTCCTGGAGGTTCAAAGATTGCTAGAAAATAGAGCTATCCAGGAAGTCCCCGCAGACCAAATCAGATCCGGAACTTGCTCAAGGCTCTTTTTAGTTCCAAAAAAAAGGCAAAAGGAATGGAGACCAATCTTGGATCTCAACAAGCTAAATCAATTGGTAAAAAAGACAAAGTTCAGGATCGTGACACTGCAGTCCATTTTTCCCTTCTTGGGTCAGGACAACTGGATGTGCTCCATAGATCTCCAGTATGCTTAATACCATATAAAAGTGGACAGGCAATCCAGGAGATTCCTACAGTTCTAGCTGGGAGCCAGTCATTATCAGTTCAGGGCCCTGCCCTTTGGTCTCACCACAGCCCCCAGAGTGTTTATCAAGTGTATGGCAGTGGTCACGGCTCACCTGCTGTGTCTAGTATTCCAGGTATTTCCATATCTAGATGACTGGCTCCTCACTGCCACCACCAAGCATTAGCTAGTCAAGGCACGGGACTACACAATCCAGACTTGTTCCCAGTTAGGCACCACAATAAATTACGAAAAATCTGCCTTGTTGCTATGTTAGTCTATTACCTTTGTAGAGGCAGATTTAGATACAAGACACATGATAGCAAAACTGCCTCTAGACAGTGTCAACCATTCGTCAACAAGTTTATTTTCTCATAAAGATGAGGGTTCAGGCAAGACATGTCTAAACAAGTACTGGGTTCAATGGCTGCAGCTATTAAGCTAGTTCCTTTAGCATGCTTCCACGTGCGGATTCTACAGTGGCTTCTTTTCGCTCAGTGGTCTTTCCAGGAATTGTCAATGTCACACATGATGTTGTTCACAGAATCTTGCAAAAAGGACCTACTTTGGTGGTTGGTCTGCCCCCAGGTGACTCTGGGCAGACCCTTTCTAGACCCACATCCAGTAGCCACAGCGCTTCCCAAATAGGGTGGGTGGGGCATTATCTGGGATGGACTGTCCAAGGAACGTGGCAACCTCACAAGTACCGTTTGCACATCAGTGTTCTAGAGATGAGAGCGGTGCTTCTGCCGTTGCAAGCAGTTCAAGACTCTACCTACAGGGACCATTGCAATCCAGGCAGACAATATGTCAGTGGTATGGTACATCAACAAGCAGGGCAGAACCAGATCCTACCCCTTGTTTCGGGAGGCACTTTGTGTATGGCAGTGGGTGATGTCTTCCCAACGTTTTTTTGATTGCAACGCACATTCCCGGGAAATCCAATGTGATAGCGGACAGGCTCAGCAGGGCTATCCTCATGCCTCACAAGTGGTCCCTGAAGCAAGAAGTTGCAGACTTGATTTTCCGCAAATGGGGCCAGCCATGCTGCGATCTTTTTGCCACTCCCCTGAACAACAAATGCAGCAGCTACTTCACCCTCGTTCCCTCTCCGGGACAGTCACCCAGGGATGCACTTGTTCACGACTACTATATGCCTTTCCACCCTTCTCCCTCATTCCAAAGGTACTTCAGAAAGGCTTATATAGGCCCTAGGGCCGATAGCCTAGTACTTGCCTATGAACCTATGAAAATCATTGGGTTGCAAATTCATCCTCATTGCTCCTTACTGGCTTCGTCAGATATGGTTTCAGTTTCTTCACCATCACCTTTAACTGGAGCCCTGGATACTGGACCCAGTTCCGGACCTCCTGACGCATCAGTCAGGTGGGTTTCACCCATCTCTTCAAACTCTCAACCTGACTGTTTGGTTACTCCACTTCCAGTCTTAGCCAAGCTCTCAAACATTTCCCCTGCTGTGCAACACATACTAGTGTCCTCCCACAAGCCCACTACTAGGAGGATTTACACTAGCAAATGGAAAAGGTTCTCTTACTGGGCCAAAAGTAATAACATTAATCCTTTTACTGCTCCTGTTCACAAGATTATTGACTTTCTGGCCAAAACCTTTGAAAAGGGCAGCTGCAGCTACTATTATGGTCCAACTGGCTGCCATCTCCAATTTTAATGTAGGAGACTTGGGTTCAAACATTATGTCCCATAAGTTGTGCAGAGCATTCTTATGGGGTACAACACTTTTACGGCCCCCGGTAAGAGACCCCCCCCCTGACCTAAACTTGGTTTTAGCCTCAGTGATTCTGCCCCCTTTTGAACCAGTAGCATCTTGCCCCTTGAAGTTTCTATCTTGGAAAACCCTCCTCTTGGATGCTATAACCCTCAGCTAGATGGTTTTCTGAATTACATGCTTTGTCTATTCACCCACCGTATCTTATTTTTCACAAAGATAGAGTCTCTCTAAGGAACCGATCCTTCTTTTTTGCCAAAGGTTTGTTCTGAGTATAACTTGAATCAGTCCATTGAGCTTCCTGTCTTCTTCCCCAATTATGGCAACAAGGCAGAGTATAGATTACACCAACTGGATGTTCATAGACAGTTACGTTTTTATTTACACAGGACCAAAAACCACAGAAAATCAGACCAATTTTTCATATTTGCTGACAATAAGCAAGGTTATCCAGTTTTTAAAGTGACTTTATCAAAATGGCTGTCCGACACAGTCATTTATTCATATGGTTTGCGTAAAAAGACGCTTTCAGGAAGACCCAGAGGACATTCAATTAGGGCCTTAGCCACTTCTGTTGCCTTTCAAGCTAAATTGCCTTTAGATTCAATCTGTGCAGCAGCAACATAGGCAAATCATTATACCTTTATCTCTCATTACAAAGTGGATGTGGTCTCCTGGAATAAGGCATCCTTTGGTTCCACGGTCCTGAAGAGTTTGTTCCAGTGAGAACCAGGTGCTGGGGACATGGTCCCAACCAGCAAGAACAAAGGTAAGATGAGACAACATAACATAAAGAAGTTATGTACCTACCAATAACCTTCCATGTTTGTTCTTCATCTCGCCTTCCTTCTTGCGTCACCCCCTCCTTCCCTCTTCCTGGAGGTTTGAGAGGAGTTCTTTATTGGTTACACGGGCTGAGTTTCCTGCTGACATACCAGGTTGGTTAACCATACTTTGTCCTTTCTTCTTTCCTTCCTACCTTAGATGTATAAGAGCTTAGTAAAAATATTTTTTTACTATATATGTCTAGTGTGGGCTATTGCAAACAAGATCTGGGTAGCTGCCACTAGGCATGTTGGGATAAGGGGTAGCCTCAAGCCAGTAAAAGCTCTCGAGCTATAGTAAATCGGCCAAGTTGGAGCCGAGGATTGGCTCCGAACTCAACCAGCTAGAGGGAAGGTGAGATGAAGGATGACAAACATGGAACGTTATGGTAGGTACATAACTTTTTTTTTTAGCAGCCTGGTGATTTGGTGTTAGTAATTGCAGTTGTAAGGAAAAATGAGTGTAAGATATATTTATATATATTTTTTTATTTTGAACTAGGAATTGCACATTTTGTCACAGGAGACAAGTTAATACAATCCCTGTAACTGAAAGCAAGAAAGCAGTACATTTATGATGTGTTGCAAGCTCAACCTACTCTATGATTTATTTAAGCAATAACCAACAAGTGAAGTGGGTGTGGTATATTGAAGATTTACCAACAATTGGCGTGGTTTTATCGCAAGGCAAAGCCAACCATGGGTAAATCTTCAGTATACCCACACTCATGAGTCAGTTATTGCTATTACACAATGACATTATTTAAGAAAGAAATGACTTACTTTTCTTAAACGTCTTTGTATAACAGCACCATGGTGTTCCTCCACATTGTTGTTTCTGTATTCTTCCACTATGTCAGTCTATGGCACATATGTATGGACTTGGGTTCCCACACGTACACAGTACATCAGTAATTTGGACAGCAAGCAATGGAGAAAGGAATATCTCCATTTTTTTTTTTTCAAATGTAAAATCCAGCAATTTAGAGGTGCGAGAGAGACGGGGCAAAAATGCAAGGAAAATCAGGTACGTTTCTTTAGTTTTGCATAACATACCTAATTTTCCTTTTATTTTCTCTGTCCTCTGTATGTACTTCTCAACCCTTAGCAAAAGAGATGTGCAAAGCCTTAAATAAGGAGGACAAAGGTCCTTGCTGTAAATGTTACTCTTATAAACTTAGAAAGCTGCTAAAATAACAGGATTTATGCTATCGTGCACTGACTTCAGTAGGGTATACTAATAGAAGATCGTCTGGTCTGACTTCAGCAGCCGGATTTTTTCTATTTGTATATGCTCAATTTTACAACAGGCACACTGGTTTGGCTGACAATCAGTGTGCATGTTTTTAAATACTAATGAGCTGTCATTGTGTAATTACAATTCTACAGTGACCCCCATTAATATTCCAAAATGTGCATGCTGATTGGCCAGCGTGCCCATTGTAAATCACACAATATACCAACGGAAAAAGGTCAAGTTGCCCAGACTTTTTTCCCTTGGTATAAAGTGTCCAAAACCACCTTTTTTTTTAAATAAATAAAAAAAAAGAAAGAAAAAAACAGAGCAACGGAGACTTTCTTTTCTCCGTTGCTTTAGTTTCAAAGCATTGATGTACTGGGTATACGTAGGAATGCAAGTCCCATATGCATGCGCAGTACATCAACACAAGGAAGCAGTATACCACCGCCGGCGGAAGAACAGTAATACACCGTTATACAAAGACATTATTTAAGAAAAGTATGTTTTTTTTAATTATATAATGTCATTGTATAATAGCAATAACTGACTCCGTGGTTGTAGTATATTGAAATTTACCCAAGGTTGGCTTTATTTAATCACTTGAGTTTCGCCCTTGTGATTAAACCACGCCAACCGTGGGTAAATCGTCAATATACCACACCACGTCATCAGTTATTGCTTAAATATTTATATTATAAAACAATTCAGAGATGAATGGTTACGCTAGTCCATAGTAACAAAGGAGTGTCCCAGTCCATTTCTAGTAAGATGGTGTTATGGATTTGTAAGTTGTGGAAAACAGGCAAAATGTTTGCTGTGTATATTTCATCCTTCAAGGCTTGTACAAGTACAGATATTTTGTCTGCTTGTGAGCTACATTGTTTCATGTTCAAGTATTAGAATTGTCCAGGAATGCCTTAAGCCATGTTGTACAGTGATTGTGCGTCAGCCTGACATGTCATTACAGTTAAGAACAAAGACATATAAATATTACATCTGATGAACATAACACATTTAATACAATTTTATAATTCTCCCTTAAATTGTATGTTATTAAACAAATGTTACGTTTAAGTCATGGACAGTTGTTCCATAACCTTCTTTTTGTCTCCCTTTGTTGCACATATTGATTTTAAATAATTTCATTTGCTGATCTTAAATCAAAGTGTTTGTACCTAAGTAACCATATTTTTGCACACTCCGATATACCTGTAAAATGTCTAATCTTGTGAAAAATAAGACTGTAGTGTAACATACAAAATGGAGTTTGCACACTGTCATAAATCTGATTTATTCCATCAGGTAATGTACAATGCTTAATTTTGTGTGTGACCTCTGCTGTAGTCTTCATTTGTTTGGCTGCCAAGATGTATTTTATACTCTTGTGCAGTTTTATAGATCCATTATATGCTTGCATTTTTATAATTTATTTTTAGTTAATCCCGATAGCTTAACATGACATTTATTTTCCTTATTGTTACTTTTTTAAAAAAAAATGTATAATACCTTGTCAGTGGTTTTTTTTTTTTGTCTCATGAACCTTATGCAATGCTCACTTTATTCTGTAACAAATGAATCCTGATTTGTCATACATTCAGTACTTTTATTTTACTGTTACTACTAATTATTTAGATAATTTTATAACTTGTCTTGATAAGCCTGTCAGAATAGACCTGTCACTTTACCATTAAGCTGTTACTTGAATAGTGTGAGCTGTTGTGTGGTTCTGTAAAATCTGTTTGTGCATAGTTACTGTGCATTCTGTGGAAACTGTTCGATGATGGTAGACATTTAACATAATGTTGTTCTTTTCGGCTTTTCCTGGTTAGGGGTCGCCACAGCGGAACTCCGGTCCGCTAATGATTGGCAGTAGATTTTTACATTGCCGAGTTGCCAGCCCGACGCCCAATCTTCAATGAAGACACGCCCATTCACGCATGTCTTTCGAATGCCACTTGATCATGGGGAGGACATGCATTCGAAAGACATGCGTGAATGGGACATTTAACATAATGAGCATTTGAAATGGGTCTTTATTAGATCACCGACTGCTTAAAAAAGTGAACGGTGATTAATCGACCCTATGTAAGCGAAAGCTTGCAATCTCGAACTGTTAGGGAAAAAAAATCACTGTTCAAAAACACATACACACTACACAAGCACACCAAACAAACTGAAATCCACACACATACACCTAAAAATTTACACCTAACCCTACACTAAACTATACACACCACTAGCTATCCACTTACCTTAACCCAAACCCTAAGGTCTGTCACTATCGCACACTCACCTGCTCCCTAACCCTAACTCACCTAGCCCGCCCTAACCCTCACGTCCACACAATCACACACATACCTAACCCGCGCCCTAACCCTAACTTGCCTAACCCACCCTAACCCTCACATCCACACAATCACACACTTACCTGAACCCGACCCGTAACTTTCCACCACAGCGCTGAAAATACCGAAGCAACAGAAACGGGCAACTAAATTCTTTCCCTACGAAAGAATTCGTGTTTCTGTTGCTTCAATATTTTAAGCTTTCGCTGCGTAGGATTCGATATTAGACCATTCGAAAGTTTGAAACCTCTATGTTCTAATACAGACCCTTTGAAATAGTTGTGTTTTGTTTTGGCAGAATATTAGTGATGTCTTTTTACTCTTAAATTCTCAAAGACTTCTAGGTTTCTGTGAACTACCACAGAAAGGCTAGCTTACCCAGTGGTGTAAACCTTGGCTCAAGAGGATTGTCACTGTTGAAGTGACACCCCAACCTCATGTGCAAAAATGGAAAAAAGGGGTTATGGATGGATGGATGAATTTGGGGTTTCTAACACCATGATGGGAATAGACTCCATTCCTAAATCAAAGTATGATTGAAGTTCATGAAATTATTATCGTTTCAGTCTTTGATGTTAGCCAGACCTGCTCTTCACAGCACCTGCAGTATGGCCATAATTTTCTTCTGCAATTCGTATAGAGTTGCATGCATTGGTAACGTATCTAAATACAACTGTAATTTTTTTTTTAATGAAACCCATTGCTCCTACAACTATTGGAACTATCTGGGTATCCTCTTTGCACATTGCCCTTATTTCTGCCTGCAAATCCTGGTATTTTATGACCTTTTGTCTCTCTGTAAGACACTGTAATCACTGGGTGTACCAGTTTCAATGATCAATGCTACTTTTTTTTGTATCTAATTTTTGAACTGTTGGTAATGGGATGATCCCATGTGAAATTATGTCATTTTCTGTAATGCTTTGTGGCTCATGTTTCCAGTGCTTCTCAGCTACTTCAGTATTATAATGTTTGCACAATCCTGAATGTAACAGTCTTGTCAGCTTCTTTTACTCTGTGTTTCCTCCTCCTGCTTTTTCTGCGGCTTGTTCTCTAAAGTGTTCAGTTGCATCTTTTCTGTTACATTTTGTTACTGCTTGTTTATAGCCTGTTTAAAGTGTGTTATTCTAAGCCTTTTAGTTTTGGTTTAAGCACTTGGGCTTTAGGCTTACCCCTTAGCGCTCCCTGTCCTCTCTGATTCTGAAAAATATGGATGGACAATTTCCTACAGTTTCTCCTGCCGGTCTAGTTGCTATGTGCATCCTGAGACAGTGTAGCAACTGCCCTATGTACACAGACAACCACCTACTTCTGCTACTACCACCTAAGAACACATTTTGTGAGAGATGCAATTACATTAGGAAACTAGAGTTCATGCTGTCTCCCTCACAAGCCAGTATATCTGGCACCGAGAAGGTTGTCAACACAATCACTACCCCTCAAACACCACCCACACCTACACAACACGCCCCCGCATATGTGGAGGTCCTCAACAAAAATATACCCAAACAAAGGAGACCTCTGAAGCAGAAACACATGTGATCTTGACAGCCCTCCACACCACATACCATGCATAGTTCACACACCTGTGTCGCACAACCACTAAGGCTTAACCATAAACCCAATATATTAGTCATAGGAGACTCCATTGTGAGACACACGGGTGTGCTTCTCACCAGGCTGGATAAGGAGAAAGTCTCAGTTTCTGTCAGGGGCCAGAATCTGCCATATCACACACGCACTCAAGTCTGTCAACAACAGGTACTGTTATGACTCTGTCATAGTCCATGTTGGTGTGAATGACTGGAGAACGTACCTCCCTGGATTATATGAAGAGAGACGTGATTGAACTCGCTGAATACGTGTCCCAGGCAGGTATGTCCCTAGGCTTGAGCAGCAATCTACCATTACCCAGAATGATGCCTTAGTACAAACAGAAAATGATTGACTTTAACAATTGGCTTAGTTTCTGGTGTCATTCCAGGGGGATCCAGTACCTGACAGCCTGGTAAGATATGATCGACAGATCATGATGCTTTGCCAGAGATGACCTACATTTGTCTCACTTGGGCTTCAGGCTTCTGGCAAAATCACTTGCCTCCCCCATAGTGTCTTTTTAGAAAAAGTGATGAGGTTAAAGCTACCAATATAAAAATTTCAACAAAACCCAAATTAAAGGTCATGCTGCTAAATGCTAGGAGTCAAAACATGAAGCTGCACTCATTGCAAGCAGTCTTAACCCTGGAAAATGCTGACATCTGCGCAGTCACAGACACCTAGTTCAAAGCTGCGGAGAGCACCCCATCCATACCTGGTTACTCATCCTATCATACATTCAGACCCCAAACTCTGGGTAGTAAAGCCAAAGGAGGTGGAATGTTAATAATATATTAAAGACAGGCTGGTCAAACAGTATGACGCACAGGAGACACTCCACGTGCAGTTAACCATTGACAAGACCCCTATACAAATCATAACTAGCTACCAGCCCCCAAATTTGACTCTGTGTCCATACTGCCTATCTAGACCTCTTTGAATCTGTCAAGATTCAACCCTTTACACTGATACTCTGTGACTTTAACTACCCAAACATAAACTGGAAGAACTACTCATGCCAGAACACAAATGCCCAGAGATTCTTCGATTTTGTCAATGCAAATGCTTTGGAACAGCTAGTCCATACCTCCACAAGAGGTGATAACGTCTTGGATTTGGTATTAACCAACAGGAGTAACCACTGCAGCATCCCTGCAGTATCATCCTCCCTTGTAATATCCAATCATAAAAGTGATCACGTTCGAAGTCACCATCTCACCCTACCCTCCCCTCTAACCAGGGTCAAATAAAAAAAACTTCTCCAGAGCTGATTACAGCCTCCTGAGGGATGGTATAAACAGCTTCGTAGCCCCCTCCCCCTCTCTAGGAACTGCCACCGGTATCCAAAGCTATACCAAATTAATATACAAACATTTAGATAGATGCATGGAATCAGGAATATCTGACTAACTGAACTAAATCATCCACCGCAAGGAAGAGTAAATCTGTCTGGTGGACATCTGCAATAAATAAACTCTATAACAAAATCAAAAAAAAATGCTGGCCAGGACCAAGAAGGAGCAGGTGCCCAATTTGAAGCAATCTCTCCTTAGCCTAAACAAGCAAATAAGAGCACTAGTGAAATCCTCCAAAGCAAACTTTGAGTCCAAATTGGCCACATCTACTAGAGACAATAAGGTCTTCTTCACATACATCTGTAATCTCAAAGGTAACGCCCAGATCTAGAACCGGTGGTCAAGGACATCACATGTACAAATGCCGTAGACGTAGCAAACTTGCTGGCTGACAGATTCAGCGAAAATTTCACCCCTCTGTCCCCCCTTCAGTAAATCAGGACATTCCCAGTACCTGCCCTCTTCCTCATATATCTAGGGATCAGGTCATCACTGCTCTCTCAAAGGCAAAAAAAAAAATGCAGCCTCCATGGGACCAGATAACATCCCAGGCTGCATCCTACTTGAACTCAGCCAGGAACTTGCAGCACCGGTAGGCGCCCTATTCAACCAAAAATGAGTACCGTCTTTGCTCCAGCTGAGTGGAGGACAACCACTGTCATCCCTTTACACAAAGGTGGAGTGTCCACCAATTCGGGACATTATGCACCCATCAGCCTAACTAGCCTGATCTGCAAGGCCATGGAATGGATTTCATGGACCTCATTAACAAGGACATTGGCAACCTCCAAAAAATCTATCCCACACAGTTTGGCTTTGTCAAAGGGAGGTCATGTCTATTAAGTTTGGTTGACTTTTTTGAGATGGTCACCAAAGCCATGGATGTGGAGAAGGCAGTGCACACTGCCTACCTTGACCTGGCCAAAGCCTTCAACACTATTCCCCATTTGGGCATAATAGATACTCTCTCAACTAGTCATCAATCCATATCTTACCAGATGGGTGGCTTACTGGCTCAATGATAGAACCCACCTAGTCAAAGTAGGGGAAGCCACTTCAAGCAGTAGACCCTTATCGAGTGGCATACCCCAGGGTTCAGTCATGGGACCTCTGTTATTTGGGATATAACTTTGAGGTGCAGGCCCAAACCAGTGGGCTGTGGCTGACCAAGTTTCCAGATGGCTGCAAGCTAGGTACAGTCATCAATTCCCCTAGTGATGTGGACATCTTCCAAGAGGGTCTCACCCAAACAAATGACTGGTGCCAGAAACATGGCCTCAAGCTGAATTCAAAAAAATGCATCTTCATCCCCTTTGGGGTGAGTGATGTCCCCACAAAGTATCACATTAATAACAATGTCCTAAGCACACAGTCAGTTGTGAGGGGATTTGGACACCCAGATTAATAGCAACCTGACTTTTGACCACCATGTTGCTTCCATTGTACAGAAAGCTTTCTACACGACCCACCTCATAGGTAAAGGTATCTCATCCAGGGACAAGGAGGTCGTAACATCCCTTTATTCTTCCCTTATAAGGCCCAATATATGGAGTACAATGCTTCATTCATCATGTACCTCGCAAAGCACATGCAGCAGCTGGAGAGACCACAGAGTTTCCTCACCAGGAGAATCCAGGCCCTCAAAAATCTGCCATACACAGGCTAAAAGCCCTATCCCTCTACAGACTCCTCAGAGGTGACCTTTGTCTGGCATACAAGGCGATCTCGGACACTGCCTTGATGGGACTGCTGCATATCCGCAAGTCAAGCTCCACTCGAGTAACCCACACATGCAGCCTCAGCCTGGTCTGTGACATCAATGGGACGACTTGGTGGGACATATTTCTGTCCCACAGACTCCCCCATCTGTAGATGAGACTCCCTCTCCACATCAAGCAGAGTACCTCTTTACCCATTTGTAAGCACAACCTGGATAACTGGATGGGAAATAGAAAATACATCCCTGGGGTTCCACCCGTGTCCCTGCTGGATTTGCTGATTTGTCTATACATGGGCTAAACTCTTGGCTAGGCTTATAAGGGCCAATAACCTAGTAACTTCCTATGATACAAGTTTAAGGAGGAGTTTGGGAGATGAAACATTACAAGCAGGGGGCTGGGAGATCAACCATTTAATAAAAAAGTAGCTTTATACTTTTTCCACATTTAAATGTACCAGTAACTAATCTTAATTTGTAGTTAAACTTGTTTGGGTGATATGCATATAATTTTGGTGATATAGTCACTCCATTTTCACTTATTTATGGTCAGATGTCTACAATCACTAACTTTTTCTCATGTCTCTGGGCTAGTAAGCAGGACTATTTTTTGTATCGTTCCCATCAAGAGAATTTGGAAGCAATCACTGCAAAATGCTTAGATGCAAATCTTCTCCACAGTAATGCAATCCTTTGCTTGTAATCCTAGGGAATGTATATAATTTCTGTAAAAAGACATAAAGCGAACTAGCTCGTGATTACAGTGTACTAATAGGTTCATAGGTGTGTACTAGGCTAATGGCCCTGGAACCTTTACAAGCCTAGCTGACATTGTGCTGCCCAGCATTAGTTCACAGTGCCTCTATCAAGTAGAGCCACTGGAATGATCCCTGGGGTGAACTTTCTATAGGTTCATAGGTGAAAAGACATCCATGACAAGTCCCAAACCCAGGAGCCTGCGCATTAGGGTCAGAGCAATGTACCACTACACCAAATCAGCAAGCAGTAATGCCTCAGTTCACTTAACTGTAGCATATTCAATTAAAAAATGTTGTATACCATCCAATCTAAGAATGGATGTTTCCATATGTCTACCCATAAATTTACTAATGTTGATTTTTGTGAAATACCGTTAATATGCTGAAGTCGGCCTTATTTTACATTTGTTGACCGGGATTGTCCAACTGAGCTGAAGAGCCCTTTTTTCAGCGGTTCCCAAGGGGGGAAGCTCCAACATATTATACAATTTTCATTATAAATTAGCATTAAAAGCAATGTTACTGGAGTATTACAAGGCACTAAGTAGCAATACGATGTTATACAGTCTCAATAATCAGGAGTATAGCAAAACTATTTACAAGATGTATAAAAAAGTATATGTCATTAAGATGAATATAGTTTTTGGGGTAAGTGGTTACAAAAACCCAGTTTTATTATAATGTAGTTGCATGAAGGCAAGACAATTACAATAGAATGCATCTCTGAGGCAATTTGCTTAATAGATTTTAGAAGACAGTAGAAAGAGTAGTCAAGGAAGATTAGAGAGAGCTAGTGAGAAGAGTGAGTTAAGGGCAGAAAGTAGATTAAGGTATGGGAAGTAAGGGATGTTTAATGAGGGAGAGTGCAGTGGCAGGACCAGTGACTTTTAAAGTGCTCTTTGGTGGTTGTCTTAAATTGTTTAGGATGTGTAAGGGTCCTGATTTCTAGTGGGAGCCTGTTCCAGGCAATAGTGGGGTGAGAGCTGTACATGTTGCGTCCAAATTTAGACTTGGGTTTGTAGATATGTAGTAGATCATGGTTAGAGCTTCAGAGAAGTCTGGAGGGAGAATAATGGGAGATGAAAGGGGATAGTGCCGGGCAATAGGAAGGCTGGTATAGGATAGAATGGATGATCTGGAGCTGAGAGAGAAGCAGCTGGTGGGTGTTTTAGAGACAGTGATGGGATTTGTAGGTTTGTTGGGCAGCAAATCTACCCACCTTGTTGTAGGTAGATTCGAGTTTGGTCAAGAGTGCTGAGTTAAGATTTGTGAGAATTTGACAATTGTACACTAGACTGGGTAGAAGGTAGGTAAGAGAGAGAGTAATCTTGGCTGCAGAGGTAAGGCATTTCTTGTTATGGTAAAGAAGCCCTAGTTTTGAATGAGTCTTTGTGATAGTTATTAACATGCAAGTCAAATTTAAACTGATCGTCGATGGTTACGCCTAAGTGCTTAGTGCTGGATTCTACCTGAATGGGAGTGTTATTAAGGGACTGTGTAGAGAAGGAAGGTTTAATATTGTTGAACTTTTTAGGTAGGAAGAGTAACAGCTTTGTTTTTTTAGGGTTAAGGATGAGCTGGTTGTTGGAGAGCCATGTTTCAACTAAGTTAAAAGATGCCTGAATAGCTGAGAAGTGCTTAGAGAAAGAGTTGGCTGTGGTGATGACTGTAGAGTCATCTGCGTATTGCACTAAAGGTGACTGAGGGCAGGAGGTATAGAGCTGATTAGTAGAGATATTAAAAAGTAAAGGCTCTAGGATAGACCCTTGAGGTACACACATTTGTACAGGGAGATGAGGGAAGAGTGCAGAGTGCCATCTCACTGATTGAGATCTATCAGTGAGGTAGCTGGAGAACCATGCAACTGTATCAAAGGAGAAGTTGAGGTTATGCAGTTTGTGCAGCAGAAGAGAGTGTGAGACCGTGTTGAAAGCTTTAGAGAGGTCCAAGAACAGGCAAGAAATAAGTTTACGGTTGTCCATGGCTACAGAGACTGCGTTGAAGGATAATAGGGTTGTAGTGGTGCTATGTTTGGGTCTGAAGCCGTGTTGAGTGGGTGTAAGAAGATTCTCTTGTATTAGATACTGCATAATTTGTTTATGAATACATTTTTCTAATACTTTAGAGAGAGGGGAGTGGATAGCAATAGGTCTAAAGTTGGAGATATCAGAGGAGTTACCTCCTTTGTGTATAGAGTGTATAATTGTTTCCAGATGGAAGGGGCTTTAAATTCAGAGATAGATTAATTAGGATAGATACAGGGAGAGCAAGAGAGTCAGCTGCTAGTAGAAGAAAAGTGGAAGGAATATTGTCAGCTGATGCTGAGCATGGTTTTAATTTAGAGAGTAGAGTTTTGATGTAGCTAATAGATACAGATTTGAGGGAGAAGGAATTTGAGGAGATAGTATTAGGAGTAGGTTCAGAAAAGTTGGAGATGTTAGTGGTAGAGGAGTTTGGGTTAGGGTTCAGTAGCTTAGAGATTGAATTGATAAACTAGGTATTGAAGATAGTGGCAGTTAGTTCAGATGCCTTGTCTGGGCATGGATTGGGGGAGCTAAGGTTACCAGAATGTAATATTTGGTTAATAGAGTTTCAGAATTTTTTAGGATTAGATTTTAGGGCTGTGGGGGGTTTGTTATAGAAGTCCTTTTTATTTTTGTGTTTTTTTGTCAGATTTTTGAGTTCTTTATATTTTTGCAAGTCTGCAGGGAGCTTAGTTTGTGACCATTTTTTCCATAATTTGTCTCTAGTTATCATAAGGGTACCAGTGGCTTTTGAAAGCCACAGAGATATGGTGGACGTCGGACTTTGCGAGAGGCAGCATATGAGCCTATGATGCGAAGGAAGGTGGAGTTGAAAGCTAGGACTGCTTCTATTAGTGGGAGTTTGGTAAGAAATTTCCAGTTGACTTTAGAGAGGAGGACATTAAAGGTTTCTGGATGGAAGAGAATTTGTGACAAGTGATGAATCTAGGAGGTTTTGAGAAGTGGGGAGTGAACCTAAGCACTTTTATAGGGGAGTGATTGCTCAGGGTGTTTGGTAGGGTTTCAGAGTTATGATATTTGGAAGGATTAGATACAAGTACCCAGTCAATAAGAGGTACTAGATGTGAGAGCTGTTTGTATGAGTAGGTTGGGAGATTAGCTGTGTAAAACCATATAAATTAATATGAGTATTAGACTTTGGATTACTGAGAGTTAACCAGTTAATATTGACATCCCCAAGGAGGATAGTTTCATTGGGAATGGGTTGAGAAAAGTATGAAAGAATATTTTTGAGCAGAGGAATGTTGTCTCCTGGAGGAATATAGATGGCTGCTACTGTGATAGTAGAGTGGTCAGTGATTTTAAGGTTAGCTGTAAGTAGTTCAGCAGGAGAAAAGGATGGGATAGGTTTCATAATGCTTTTAATGGTGAGGTGGTTGGAGCAGAGGATGGCTACACCACTCCCTTTTTTGTTTTGGCAATCTATGCAGAGTATATTATAACCAGGGGGGAGAATGTTTTTATCAGAGGTTTGGGGTTTTAGCCAAGTCTCAGGGTGATGACATCAGGCGTGTGGAAGGCTATCCAGGCATGGATTTCACTAACTTTGTTTAGAATACTACGGGCATTCATAGAGTAAAGGGAAATATGTTTGTTTGGAGAGGATGAGTTTATTAAGTAGGGAGAGGTAGAGTTATGCATGGTGGGGTGATGGATGGGCCTAAGATTTGGATGCATGTCTCCTGATAGAAGCAGAGCTACATGAAGGTGGTAAAGTTTGAATTTAACTGGGTTGTAAGTCAAGTACTTAGTCTTGGTTTTAGATGCGAGAGAGTGGGTGGGAGGAAGTTTGATTTTTGGCAGAGGGATGTTTATGGAAAAGATAGAGGAGGAGATTGTAACAGAGTACTGCAGAGATGAGAAGCAGTTAGTATGGGGATTAGTGGGATCTCTATGGACAGGTGGTAATGGAGTAGTACGAGATGTAAGAATGAGAAGGAGAAGTAATGGAGGCAAGAGGAAAATAGAGAGGGTTGCAATAGCCATGTCCTAAGGTGGGGAACTAGGATTGGGATGGACGGAGGAGATGGTAAAGGACTAGGAAAAGTAAGTTGTTGGACCTGTTAGAGAGCTGAAGAACAATTTAAGTGAAGCAACTTGTAGGGGAGTAGGAGATATGTAGGAAGGAGGAGGATTTGCAGCAGACTAAGCTATGAAGTGATAAGTAAGGGAGGGTAAGGTGCTTAGAATGTTTTAGTAGACATGAAGAGGTGGGATTAGGGGTGGAAGGATTAGGTGGTTAGGTATAAAGGAAGTGATGTGGGGGATGGATGGGAATGAGGGTGGAGGGGAGCAAAGTGAGCCCAAGTGTATCGAGGGCGAACGGAGCGGGATGGGGCAAGAAACAGCAGTCACCACAAGAAACAATCAGCAGACCAGGAGGGAAACAGTAAGGAGCACACAGTGAGAGTCAACAGATAAGTACAAGAGGTGGGAAGGTGTAGATAGAGAAGGAAGAGATGTTATACCGAGGTATACACAGGTATTTGCAGTAAGATGAAAACAGTTAAAAGGAAACCACAAACAGAAAAACAGAGTATAGCTAACTAAGAGAAAGTTTGACACTAGGCTGGTGACTAACTTATAGATCGGAAAGAGACACAGAGGCAAGGTTTCTAAACAGATGAGTATTGGGGGGGTCTCAGTGGTATGCAGGTATCCTGTACAGTAGACAAAGTAAGACTAATTTGTAGTATGACCTTAGAACATACTTTACATATGTTTAATGTAAACTGGCTATACAATAGATCACAGGTGTAATTCCAGGAGTTGGAGCAGTATCAGTAAAGGTAGACGCAGTCTTGAGGGAAGACACTTTGCTTTTAAAACTTAGGGAAAACAGGAGGGGAGAGAGTGTGTTGAATATAAAAGCTAGGGAAAAAATAAAAACAACAGAGGTAGGTACTTGCGTATTATCGCAACCACATTCCAAACAGGAGAACCGGCTCCATTCCAAGCCTTTCTCGTGCCGAAAAAAGTAATATGTAGATGTGTAAGGTACTGAAAACAAGTTGGATGTCTGTGCCTGTACTTCATTTACTGCCATTTGTTTTTCAGTGTAGAATAAAAGGAAGGAAACGTAAGTGATTTGTTTACAATAAGAACATTTTCTTGTCATGTTTACTTTGCAGCAATTACATAAACAGTAAAGTTGCGGACTGCACAGCATTAGGGGGAATTTCAAAACAGGTTTATAGGTCTTCTACAGTTTGTTCATTCACTGGTAAATGCATTTTCACAGAGAGATTGTCATGTAGTCACCAGTGGAATATTTTAGGGAAATACAGAATAGAGTTTGCAAGACTCTGATTGTTGATGACTATCGTCATCTGGAATGGACTGTGCACCCATTACACATCCACAGCTGATCGGCTTGTGTGGTTTATGTTGCATTTGTAATGACATATTTACTAAAATTATTAATAAAGCAACCCTCACAAACAGATGATATTAATATGTGGAATGGCATATACCCCCACACTGCTGAAACTGTAACAGTGCCTCACGTCATGTTTGAAAGGTGGTAGCTGCTGAAAGTCTACTTTAAACATACTGTTAAAAAAAACTGCACTAAATAGCGACAGTATAGTAAGACCTTTTTCTGTGGTGACATTTACATGTGAGTAACTGAAATAAAAAAAAAAATCCTCCACAGTTTGTTGCATATACGCAATGTAAATTATATGTACATAAAGTGGATACGATAATTCGTAAGTACTGTATTTACATTATCCTACTTTGCTCATTAGCATTTCTTATGAACTCATTCATACTGTGAGTAATACTGTAACATGAATCGTGACTAAACAGGGTCAAGTCTGAGCACTCCACCTACCTTATGCTTGCTACCCATATCCGCTCTGATTTAACAAGAATTGTCTAGGACAGGCTTGCATACAGATGCAGTACAGCCACAAAAAAGTTCAACAGCATAGCAAACTTTGGTGCTTGCATATTATCGCATCCACTTATATATATATATATATATATATATATATATATATATATATATATATATATATATATATATAAATTTACATTGCATGTATGCAACAAACTGTGGAGGTTTTTTTTTTAATTTCAATTACCCACATGTAAATTTCGCCACAGAAAAAGGTCTTACTATACTATCACTGTATATATGCCTTCATATGTGGTTGCAATAATACGCAAGTACCCAGAAGTACTATACACGCTACTACTGATAACAGCTAGAGAGGAGTTAGTTGAGATAAAATATGACAATAACAGAAATAAATAAAGTACATATTATATTAACTTTACAGATTAGAGCAGTAACAATGTGAGACAAAAGTTCAGTAACTTACTTCTGATGTAACACATTCACATAAACAGTGGTAAAAACTATTAACCATGATGTCTAAGTGTAAAACAACTGACAATAAAAATGTCTGCTGTAGTTCATGTAGTAAACATGTGCTATTTCGTAGTTGAAATAATCTAACTGATATATGAGAATATAGCTAAACAGAAGTTCTATACTTCAACTTTTGAATTCTACAAGCCAGGTTAAGCAGTTAAAATAATTGGCAGTATTACGGCAACAAAACTTAGAACTCAACAAAGTGAGCTATACTTCACATCTATAAGACTGCTACTAAAAGTATTTGACATGGAGGTCATGCCATAAAGCAGTCACTGTGCAAGTTAAATGCCCAATAATGCAATACCTAGATTCTACAAACTAACTGTCACCAGTTAACACTGCTAAAGAAATTCAAACTGCAATCTACAGATAATATGGTAAAACTGTACAATAGAGCAATTGCTAGTTAAGTTAGGGTTGCCACCTTTTCTAATCTCCAAAGTGGGACATTTTTGGAACAAACGTCAGATTCTGCTGGGCGAAACATACCCATGGCCAGTACAAAGGACAGAACTTCACTTTTTTGCCTAAATAAAAGCTTATTCTTGTAGCACTTTAGTTGCTTATTCTGTTTCTTATAACACTTCGGTGTTTCAGATACAGAATAACTGTTTTATGCAACTATTGCATAAAATATACAAAATAATTTTGTCCTAAAATCTCAGGACATTTGCCATTTTTTTTTCAGTTATTTTGCAGGACACAACTGCCCAACGAGGGACTGTCTCTCGCAAAGTCGGACAGGTGGTAACCCTAACTTAAGTAGAAATATATCCTTGCATAGATGAACGTGCTTAACTCTTTTTAATAAAGTGATTGATTTCTGGGGCAACATTACCAGTAGATTTCTTATGGTTCTTTGCGTTTAGAATGTCTTTACTGAAGACATCTGAGCTGCAGGCACTTAGTTTTTGGTGTATGCCTTTACTGAGCACTATATTTTCATCATTACTTGGAGAGTATGGAATATTTTATTTATTTTAGATTTGTTTACCAGGAAGTCTGCACCAAGGACTCATTTTAGTGCAGACCCAGGAAGAAAAGCTCCAAAAAGAAATTTACAAATAACCATCTTATAACAGTAACATAATATTTAACTCATTAACCCCGAGTGCTTTCTCATGGCGCCTCTGTGCTTAACATCGAGCGTGCCATGAGAAGATACGAATTCTATCATGTTAACCCCAAGTGCCTTCCAGCAACACAAGTACGTTTACAACACTAATTTGAAGCTATTGTTGAAAAATAAGTTGAGAAAGTAACTGAGCGTTGTCAGTTACCTTCTCAACTTAGGATTTAGAGTGGAATTACCTGATGGTCCTATTGGACTTTTATGAATAAATTGGGTTGAAATGCTTCAACAGTATAATGTTATGATTATGATTATGTCTCTTATGATTGCAGTACAGCCTAGCCTGCGTTTCCTAAATGAAGCGGTGTCAGCCATTCGGATGCGTACATGATCTACATTGTCTTACTAAGTTTGTTATATTTTCTTCACTATGTGTACAAACTGGTTACACACAGCCTCACACTGGTAGTTAGTTTTTTTTTTCCAGATTTACAGATACAGAGGTGTGTAGTGAACATTTGTAGTCAATCATTTCCCTTCCATAACCATGACCAGTATGTTTAGAGTTCGTTAGTAGCACTTGAGAGTTTAAAATGTGGCAGGATTTTTTTTTTTTTTAGCTAGATAACATTTTAGTCCGTTGATCTGAGTTTGAAGTCTTGTGATAGTTTGTAGGTGTCGGATTGATCTTACTTTCAGTGAGCCCTGATGACCCCAAAATCTTATGTTCAGCCTTGCTGCAGTAACTATGTTATGTTATGTAGCTTTCCTCTTGCTAGTTGAGCTGTTCTCTCTCAGTTATGGTGGAGTATGTAGTTTCATGCTAAATGTGGGGCTACAATGTTTTACTTTTCAGGACTTGGAAAAAGAGTTCTGGTTGACTAGTTTTTCCTATTATTCCATGCAGATTTTAGATTGTGAACCATGCACCCCTTTCTTAGATTGTGGGGATATAGCATCGCTAAGCCACAAGGTATTTGTCATGCCTTTCACATGTGAACGGCATTCTTTTATGAATGGGCATGTCCACTTCTAGTTAACAACTGTAGCGTAGATACTCTAGTTAGCCCGAAGAGGGTAATCACTTATAACCACACTTAAATTTTAAAACAAGAAATGACCCAAAAAGAGCTAGCTAACTCCAATTTAATAATAGAAGTTATGGAAGTTACGGAGATAATCTCCATAACTTCCATTATTAAATCGGAGTTAGCTAGCTGCTTTTCGGTCGTTTATTGTTTTAGTGTTTTGACTGTAGTGCAGATGTCTGTAAAGCTTGCAGAGCGTGCTCCACGTTGGTGAATCACTGAGCTTTGTTTCTCGACGCTCCTTTTTATTTGACTGGCTTTTGAGGATTATAATTTTTGTGGCTGTATGAAAATATAAAGGAATAAAGAAATTGTGCGTCACATTGCTGTGTTTGATGGGTGTCTTCCCTTTATTTTATACTGTTCTAAGCCTTTTGACTGGGACATCTTGCTTTGCTTTCTATCATGATGGGAAATCAAGTTAAAGTATTTTAAACTCATACTGGAAAGCAGTATTTGGCATTATACTGTTGATTTTTTTTTTAAAAGTGGACACTTTGATGGCAATGTACTGTTGAATTTATAAAAATACAAGACTGAGAATGTAAGCAAAATAGCAGTGCTTTACCATAACTTTTGTATGACTGTGAAAACTGCTGCTTTGCACAGCACTTTTTAATGCACTATGGAAGGAAAACAGTTTTCTGAATGGAGCTATGACACTTTGCTTTCTATGTAATCATGACTGGAAAGCATGACACAGCATTTAAAATGACAACAGAAAACTGCATTTAGATTGCATTGTTCAGTTTTATACAAAAGGAGTACACGGTGTCAGCAGCATGTCTGTATAGTATGTTGTCTAGCGATGCTAATATTATGCTAATTAGCTGCAACCCTTCTGTTCAAAATGTTTATTGTAAAAATGTCTTCTTGGTTTTATTTGTAGTTCCTAAAACATATCTTTCCCATTCAGGTATGCAGAATTCACATAGCTGTGTACAAGACAGGTGTGGACTTCACTTTTCTGTTAAAATAGCCAGCTGATTCGTCTGGGCTTTTTTTTTTTTTTTTTTTTTTTTTTTTTTTTTTAACTTTATTATCCACCATTTTGTGTTACCGACTACTATTCTGAGATACCTATGACTGATTTGCTAAATATAGACTAACACACAATAAATGGATTACTATGCTTGATGAGTGGAACCATGACATTTTGGTTTATATTTTCCATACCACATTTTAAAATGAGTATGGAAAACAAAAATGTTAAGTGGTACTGTACAGGTAAAAGCCATGGCACTCATTGTAACAACATCGATCCATTCTTTGGTGACAAGTAGTACTGACAAGTAGTGCGCCCACCTTGTGACAGTGACATGGCTTCACGAGCAGAATGACAAGTTGAGAGTGTGTGGCCATTCCTACCTTCTCTGGGCTGCCAGCCATGCCTCCAGAAGTGAAAACCACTACAACTTGAGCTTCCCCACATCTAGTGTGAAGGTATACTGGATTGCAAGAAGAGGTATGCATTGGAGCAGACTCCTGCGGCTGTTGGAAGGGAAGTGTTCGATTTACCCTGAGCCTGACATTCTGGTGCTGAACGTTGGAGGGAATGATGTCATCACACACCCACTCGGAAGGCAACTGTTTGAAATCAGAACAATTTTTGAAACCTGCAGTCGTGGTGGCCACATCGCCATTTTGTGCGGTCTGACATAATTCCTCGCCAGATATGGAAAACGGCAAACAGTCAATGGGCAGTGCACAAGGCCAGACGTTTACAGAATGCGTTCATGCATGGCTTGATGCACAGAGTCTGTAGATCAACAATCTGCCATGACAGCATCACCGCAGAAGATGTTCACCTGTTCAGAAAGGATGGCGTTCACCAAAATGAGGAGGGGATTGCGTTGTTCTTGACTGACGACCACAGTGGCGTGAGATCATCTATGCAGGATTGGTAACATGTAGCTTGTGAGAAGAATGGAAAACACCCATGACCAAGTAGGACCAGCATGATTAAGTAAAACTCTGTTATGAAATGTGTTGTGTAAAATATATTTTTCTGAGTTTGGCAAATAACTGTGGTAAGGAGCTGGTGAAGATGCTGAGAAAGAACAACTGTTTCAGGAGAGTGCTACCATGTACAATCTAATATGTCAGTAACCATCCTGCAATACTTCTTTTTTTATTCTGCTTTTATCAGGCATGTGTAGAGTTTAGATGACCGAAAGGGCTTAGTAATACAGAAGTTGATCCCTTAGGTCCATTGCTGAATGGACACATGTAAAGAGAAAAGGCATAGGTAAGGCAGACTGCTGACAATGAAGGAGGTTGTGAGACTGTAGTGGTATCAGCTGTCTGAGTGGGTAGCCAGCACAGCTATCTGACAGATCAGATGGCCTTGCCTGCCACTGAAGTCCCATGCCTGTCCTGGGTTCATTAGTGGAGTGGTGGTCCTTACCTTGCTTTTTCTGTTTACAGGTACCCATTCAGCAGTATGTTGGCTACACAAAGAATGTATATATTTACAGTCTTATGTTTCTACATGGCAAAACAAATGGGTCTGAATGCTGTACACGTGTACAGACCAGTTTTTTTTAGAACTCCAGTTATGGAAATTGTGATTTTTTTTTTCATATTTTGGTAAGTAACTTTGCAAGGGAGCATCTGAATGTGCTACGTAATACCTCATTTTAAAGGCAGTACTGATAGTTCCAATATGGTAAAAGATCTGTGCCTGTATGTTGTACACATGTACATGTATCAAAGTTTGTTTCGGACTTAGGTTATGGAAATTATGATTTTTCTCATATTTTGGTAAATAACTTTGCAAGTGCCAAGTAATACCTGATTTTAAAGACTGTATTGATGTTTCCAACGTGGTAAAAGAACTGTCTCTGTATGTTAAACACATGTACAGATATCAAAGTTTGTTTCAGACTTAAGGTTATGGAAGTTATGATTTTTCATATTTTGGTAAATAACTTTGCAAGGGAGCATGTCAGTGAGCCAAGTAATACCTCATTTTGAAGACAGCGTTACTCCTTGTAACATGGTAAAAGAACTGTGTCTGTGCACTGTACACATGTACGGATATCACAGTTTGTTTAGTCTTGTAGGATTATGAAAATTATACATTTCCAATACTTCTCATTATTATGCCCATATCTTTGCAAGGGAGCATGATGATGACACAAATGATGCATCATTTTGATGCGGACATTGAGACGTACAACTTCTACACTGATATGTAGCCTCTGTCTGTTACAGCTGATGAGATATTATCCTTTATTTATCAATTATGAGAAATATTATATTCATATTTCTGTAAATATCTCCATAAAGGAGCATCACACAGTAATGGTTAAGATATCATTTTAAAGTTGGCATTCATACAAACAAATTAAATACAGATTGTATGGGTCTACATGAAACAATGACCAAGATATTGTGCTTTCCTTTTCCAAAAAGGTACAAAATATGCACAATATCAACATTCCTTGCCAAATGTTTAATAATGACTTTGATCCACACTATCAACATTTACACTGTTGGAAAGGGCAGTGTCTGCTGAACAACTTTTGCATTTGCATTTTTAATCTAGCTCTTATAGTTAGAGTTATGAAGATTTGTTTTCTGTATGGTATTAGAAATGGATTTTCTGAAAATGAGTTCAAACTGCACTGTTGTTCCTATGGTGGAATTTAGCAGGCAGCCTTTTTTGAGCTGCTCCGGAGCGAATGAGTTAAAACAGTAACATTCCAAGTGACTACAGTATCTTAACATAGGCGGAGACAAAGTTGCACCATATAGGTTTCTAGCCTATATAAGACAGTGGCTTTATTTAAACCATAGAGCAGTCGTAACTTATCTAATGCACTCAGTGATTTCATGTAGGGCGTAAGCATATTCCTTTTAGAGTATTACCAAATGTAAGGAATAAAAAGATCAGTGCTTAGACTCAGCAGTGGTAAAGAGCAAGATATGTAAGAAAGTGAGAAGGGGGAGACAGGACTTTTGGTGTCAGTTCATGCTAGTAATTGGAAGGAGGGGCAGAAAGCTGGAAGAGAGATCATAGGTTCATAGGTAGGTACTAGGTTATTGGCCCAAGGGCCTATGTAAGCCTAACCAACAAGGTTCCCTGGCTTATGCCACTCAAGAAAGTTATTTTCCTGTGCCACTATCGAGCAGAGACACAGAAGTGATCCCCGGGGTGTATTTCCTATTTCCCATCCACTCATCAAGATTTTTCTTGAAGAGTGCTAATGAAGAACTTTGCTTGATATGGATGGGTAGCCTGTTCCAGAGTATGGGAAGTCTCTGGGACAGGAATCCATCCCTCAAGCATGTCCTGTTTATTGTGGTGACAAGGTTTAGGTCTCTAGAGCATGTAGCTCAGAGGGATTGGGATTTCTTTAGGTGTAGCATGTCCAACTCTGGGTTTGGCATAACTTTATATGTTAGACAGAGATCACCTCGGAGTAGGCGATATGCTACGGAGTAAAGCTGGAGTTTTTTGAGACAGTCCGTGTAGGGCATTTGTTTGATGCCAGTAATCCTCTTTGTGAGGTACTTCTGTGGCCTTTCCAGCTGCTGCAGATGTCTTGTGAGGTACATTCCAAAAGGGGCGTTGTACTCTATAATGGGTCTGAGTGTCGAGTAGAGGGGAACAATGACCTCTTTTTTCCTGAATGAGAACCCTTTTATGATGAGGTGTGCCACATAGAAGGACTTCCTGACTACTGTGGCGATGTGGCTATCAAAGGAGAGACTAATGTCCACCTGGGTCCCAAGGTCTCTTATCACACATTCGGTGTTAAGTAGATTGCTGCCTATGCGGTAGTTCATGGGTACAGAATTTTTACCAAAGGGGATGACACTGCACTTTTTGGCACTGAGCTTGAGGCCATGGCTTTGACACCAGGCATCTGTCTCAGCGAAGCCCTTCTGTAGGATGTCCACATCATTTGGGGACTTGACTATGGCTCCTAGTTTGCAGTCATCTGCACACTTCATTAGCCAGAGGCATTCTGTGTTAGCCTGTACTTCAGAGAAGTAGATGCCAAACAGGAGAGGTCCCAGGATGGAACCATGAGGTACTCCACTTGTCACTGCTCTGAGGTCAGATTTGGAGTCTGCAACTTTACAGTGTGGGTTCTGTCAGTGAGCCAGTTGGCAACCCATCTTGTGACGTAGGGATTTATACCTAGTTTAGTGAGTTTAGCTATAATTCCAGAATGGGGGATGGTGTCAAGACTTGGCGAGGTCAAGATAGGCTGTGTGAACCACCTTACCCTCATCTACAGCTTTGGTGACTGCCTCAAAGGAAGTCGATCAGGTTCAGGAGGCATGATCTGCCTTTCACAAACCCGAACTAGGTGGGATCCAGAGTTTGGAGGTTACCATTGTCTTTGTTTGGGAGTTCCATGGCCTTGCAGACCAGGCTTGTCAGGCTAATAGGACGATAGTTCCCAGGATCAGTGGTGGCTCCCCCTTTGTGGAGTGGGATAACTGTTGCTGTGCGCCATTCATTGGGCACAAAGCCTGTTGCAAGGCTATTATTGAACATGTTGCTTAGGTGGGGAGCCAGTTCGTTTTGAAGTTTGTGTAAAACGCAGCCTGGGATGTTGTCCGGTCCCATGGATGCTGTGTTTTTGGCTTTGGAGAGTGCAGCTTTTACCTGCGTAGTTGTGATTACAGGGACTCTGCATTCAAATAAGATAGTATGACCTGGTAGAGCTATATGGAAGAGATAGTATATTTAGCCTGGGTTTGTGCAGGAGCACATCCAGTTTTGATGAGGTGTTCCTTAAGTAGATGATTAAATTTAGATGTATTGATGCAATTAATTATTGTTTGAGGTAGTGGAGTCCAAAGTTTAGATACATGGTTAGAAAAGCGGAAATCCCCAAAGCCGTTGTTAGATTTGGTAACTGTTAGCAGGCCTTTGTTGGTGGATCTTGGTGTTCTACAGCTGGACTAGGGTTGAACAAGGTATTTGAGAGAGGGACAGCTATTTGGGTGGTTGAGCATGTAGTGTATGAAGGTTAGTTGGTTATAGGTCAGAAGATTAGGAAGTTTTAGCCATTTTAGCTATGCTGCAATACATTGCAGTGATGTGATCTGTAAGGGAAGTTTGAGGCAAGTCTTGCTATTTTGTTGTAGCAGGACTACAGTTTATTTAACTTAGTTTTTCGGAGGTTTGCAAGTATAGGTGAAGCATAAAGGAGGGTGGAAAGTAGGTGAGTTCTGGATATGGCTCGTCTCATGGCATCAGGAAATGTTTGATCCAATAGACTGAGCCTAGTTTGATATGTACTTTTTTGATGGTTATGGCTAGGTGCTTGTCAAACCTCTAGTTGTTGTCAATGGCCACTCGTAGGAGCTTAGTATGCTCTACTACTTCTATTATAGTATTATTGGAAGAGAGGATGGTGAATGGGGGATACTGGCTGTGTTTTATTATTAGTAAAGAGCATGAGCTTAGTTTTATTTGGGTTGAGAATAAGTTGAGAGCCAGCTAGGTAACTTTCAGTGTCATTGAAGGCTTTTTGGATAGTTTAAGGGAGTGAAGAGATAGATGTTGCTTAGCAAATACGGGAGGAATCATCAGCATATTGTTTAATTGTATGTTGAGTGGCTGTGGATAATTTATTTGTGAATATGAAGAATAGTAGTGGACCAAGTATTGACCCTTGGGGTACACTGACCAAGACAACAGGGGTGATGGTTCATTATTCCATTTGACTGCTTGTTGGCGGTCTGACAAATAGTTAAGAAACCATAACAGAGTGGACTTAGATAGATTTAGGGAGGCTAGTTCTTTGAGAAGTGCCTGGTAAGAAACTGTGTCAAAAGCTTTTGACATATCCAGAAAGATAGAGGAGGCATGGTGACCATTGTTTCTGAGCTGGTTAATTGAATTAGTGAAGTTATCGAGGGCTGTAGTGGTGCAATGTTTAGACCTAAACCCATGTTGGGAAGGGAGTAGAAGGTTATATAGTAGTTATTATAGTAGCTGTGTGTGAACACATTTTTTTAAGGATCTACGCAAAAAGAGGGGGAATAGCTATAGGCCTATAGTTGCTGAGTTCAGTGTATGTCCCACCTTTGTGTATTGGTATTATATGACAGGTTTTCCAGAGCTTTGTGATGTATTGTTCTTTAATGGACAGGTTAATAAGGCTAGAATGTGTGAAGGAAATCGTGCCTGATGCAACTTTCAGATAGTCACTGGGAAGCTGATTTGCAGCGAGCGTTGAGTTTAATTTTAGAAAGAAGGGTTCTGGTTTGTATAGGTATAACTGAGAAGGAGTTGAGCGAATCTAAAGCATGAGTAAGTAATGATAGAGGGATATTAATGTTGTTTTTTTATGAGCGATAGGATAGTTGATAAAGTAGGAGTTGAACTGTGAAGCAATATTATCAGTAGTATTGGAAGAGGTTAGAGCAGGGGTTGTGGTGTGTCAAGGCTTCAGTAGGCAGTTCATAGCGTGCCAGAATTTTTGTGGGTTATTCTGATGTTTAATTTGAGTGGTCATGTAGTATACCTTTTTTTGTCATGTTTAATTTGTTTTTAGCTAGATTACAGAGCTGTCGATAGTTGTGTAGTGATGTTTCATTTTTTTGTGTTATGATAATAGTAATGATACCAGGCTCTATCTCTTTGTTTAAGGAGATTTTTTTGGTTTCTTTTGTGAACTAAGGAGTAAGTATGGATTTAGTACAAATTTTTATGAGGGGAGCTAGCTGATTTAGGATATTGATAAATTTATCATTAAAGTATTGAACAACTTTGTTGAGATGGAGGTATTTGAATGGAGACCAGTCACATTTTTGCAAAAGGGTTTTAAATACTTCAGGTGAGAATTTTCTTTTATTGCATATGTATTTATAAGTAATGTTTTGGGAGGATGAATATGTTGTCGAATGAGGTAGGTAAGTCTGTGATCGCTTTAGGAACTAAATAATCTCAGACTCAGCTGTTTAAGCTTTGTGCTGATGCAGTCTCTCACCTGAAGGTTACTGCTTGATGATCAGCTTAACCAAGGACCCATCAAGAAAGTTTTTTTCATATTTCAGCTACTGTGGCAGGAATTAATTTGTTTTATCTAATACTTTATAATGGGTCACTAATACCTTCCTTCAGCTATTCAGCTGAGTAGGAGGCAGCTTATAGTGGATATGTGTTTGTATGCATAAAATGTGTGTGTGTGTGCGTGTCCGTGCGTGCATGCACATGGTTCGGTTGTGTATGGTCAAACTAATTTAATGTCAAATTGAAGACACTGACAAAAAAAACGGTTCAAATGTGTCCAATACCAAAAACAAAAAATATTGAATGAAATAATACCAAGAAAGGAAAACTATTTCATCTCCAAATATTAACGCTTAAACCTCCAATAACACTAGCCTCAAATTTGTCAGAATAGTGGCAATGTTACATGAATGTATTTATGAAGGTAAGATGTAGGGTTAGGGTTGAGGGGAAGGGGCTTCATTAGGTTTAGGGTTAGCACCTATTACTAAAGAGGGCAGCAGAGCTGTGTAGGTTGAATGACTTGACGGCAATATTCAGTTAATTCACAATTCATCAGATGGGAAACGTTATGGGATTGTGCATCGTGCATTATCCGCAACAGCAGTGGGGTTTAGTTAGTTTTCCTTTTTCCACACTGTTGTGAGATCTTTGAGGTGATGGCTGAGGATCTGAGAAGGAGGGGGGGTGTCAACATTTTATGGGTTTGACGTTTTGCAGATTGTGAAGAAAAAAACTGGAACCAGGCTAGATACAAAGGCACAAAATAGCGTAAACATCACTTTATTCCACACTTTCAACCAAGACTTCATCAAAATACATTTCATCAAAACTGTTTAAATACAAACCCCAACCAATAAAAAAATGCAATCAATTACAATGTTTTAAAAAGTCAGTGTTCTTTTAAATATGTATATGTAGTAATTCAAAAAAAAAACACAATTTACCTACGTAAATATACTCTGCGAATTTTTAAAAAAACACTTGATATTGACATCATTAAGTCCAGGTTCCCTATCAGAACATAATTTAATTTGCCATAAAGCTTCTTTCTGCTCTAAATCAGTTTTAAAATCTCCACCCCTTAAGTCACTAACACCTTGTTCCAAAACAGAAAATAAAAACTTATAATTCTGACACTTGAATGTGTGCTTAAAAAAGGCGTTCTTTGGATCTTTCTTTTTAATACTATAATAATTCTCCCTAATTCTAACAAATAAACATTGTGTAGTCATTCCTATATAAAAAGCTGAACAGCCCATGGAGACCCCTAGATAAACCAATTCTTTGCTCTTACAATTAAGAAATCCAGGTATTTTAATGGTGTAAGGTAAATGACTCAAATTTTCAACAGGTCCCTGTAAAATAAATATACCAACATTACAACTTCCACATTTGTGCATTCCACTTAACTTGCTAGTGTTAGCTGTTTCTCTTCCATATTAGTTCTCTCTCTTTCAAATAATGATTTCAAATTATGTTGATTTTTATACAGAATTTTTGGAAAGGGACCTGCTATCCTATGAGGGTCATGATTCCCCTCTATTATTTTCCACTTTTCCTTAATTATTCCTCTGATAGTCCCACTATCCAAAGTCATGTCCAAACTACAAAATACATTTGTGTCTGACCTAAAATTGCTGTTATTAACATTAGAATTAATGAATGGTACATTCAAGATAGGGGATAGTGTGTCTCTGTTATCTAACACCATCTTAGCTAGTTCTCTCAGTGATTTTTCATCATAACCCCGATCTATAAACATAGATATAATAAACTCAAATTCTTCTATTAAATGACAATATTCACTGGTCATATGACTCCCTCCAATGAACTGTCCTTTAAGTATGTTGTCTCTTATGAAACGTGGATGTAAACTGGTGTCATGCAAATAACTATTCGTAAAAGTTTTTTTGCAATGCATTCTGCTTGTAAATTTGTATGATACAAAATTCCATTCCAGAGTAACATCAAGAAAATTAACCTTGGACTCTACTTCCCCTAAGGTGAATTTTAAAAAAATCTGACTCTGTATTTAAACTACATATAAACGCATTCGTATTTTAGAGTCTCCAGAAATTATAAAAAAAGTCATCCACAAATCTCTTAAAATACAATACGTGATATTGTTTCATTAATGGTTCTAACACTGAGTGTTCCCACCAGCCCATCACTATATTTGCAAACGATGGGGCTGCTGGGGACCCCATGGCAACCCCACTGACCTGGCTATACACCTTTTTGTTAAACATAAAAAAAATTGATCAACAGCACATTAATCAAGTCACAGCAAAAATTACATTCAGAATTTGTAAAGTCAGAAAACTTCACCAAAAATTCCCGTACATATTCAATCCCAGCTTCATGCAGGATGCATGTAAATAAGGACATAACATCAATAGTAAACATTATACACATTCAAAAATCGTAGACAAATCCTTCAGTAAAGATTCTAATATCTAAGAAATCCCAAGAATCGTTTAAATAAGAACTCATTTTCTTGACCAAAGGATTTAACGTAGAATCCAAAACCAAAGAAATGCCTTCTGTAAATATAATTGGGAGCAGAGACAATGGGGCTAAATGGGGATTTGTGACACATTTATGGACCTTAGGTATTCCAGGTAAGGTCCCCAACTTAGGTTTCTCTATATTGCAAAAATCATAGGTTGTTTTGTCTTAATTACCATTCATCAAACTTTCAAATAAAAACAAATATACCTTTCTATAACAAGTGAGCACTTGCTTAATGTCAGTAAATTCATATTCATTCACATTACACAACATAGTTTCAGTATTATATATGTACTTATCCTGATCCATTAACACCAAAGTGCCCCCTTTGTCACTTTTCATGATTCTAAGGCTCTTATTTTCCTTTAATTTATTCAACACTAATCTTTCATTTTTACTCAAATTATTATAGTATTTTTTACTCATTATTTTCATGTAATAACCCCCTAATTTGTTTTTCAGAAGTAGTTTTGAACACTCGCAAAGTATGGACCAAAGGGGGATTAAACTAAATGGTTTAATGAACTTAGTATAATGCAAATTGTACCAAATTGACACTTAACCCAAAAAAACAAATTAACATCATAGGTTGTTATATCCCACCTGGGAACAACATTCCCACACTAGAGAATATTCTGTACTGGGCCTGTAATTCCCTCCCACAGGAAACTATCCTAATGAGGGACTTCAATATTGACTGGCTCAACTATTCCCCTCAAACCCCAATATCACATATCAACCTACATGGGTTCACCCAACTTATCGCATCTCCTACCAGGATTGACAAATCCTCCAACTGACACTCTATCCTAGACTGGATCTTGGTGAACAGCCCATCCCTGACAACCCAATCAGGTCTGAGTGACCATCTGCCAACCTTTCTACTAAGATCCCGTATTCCCCACACCATCCAATCAGCCTACCGGCTAATTAGAAGTAAAAAAAAAAAAAAAACTTCAACCCAAACAAGTTCATCTCCGCACTGAATAGCTGCAACTGGGAATCACTCAGACAGCTACCTCTTGAAGACGCAGTCAACTCCTTCAGCACCACTTTCCTTGACATACTAAACTGCCATGCACCCTCTCGAGCAAGCAGAGTCAAATCTAGCTATGCACCCTGCCATAGTAAGGAATGCAGATACTTACTCAAGGCTAGAGATAAGGCATAGGAACAGTTCCACAAACACAAAACCCATCAACAAGACAAATATTCCTAGAACTGTGAAATAAAGCCAAAAAAATAGTAAGGTCAGACAAAACCAACTACTACCATAATAACCAGAAAAAAAATAATATAATAACCCTCAAAAATTCTGAGCCGCAATTAATAATATATTTCTACCAGGCAAATCAAATACTCCTACCCCGTTAGCCATCAATCCTGACAGCTTAGCAACCCAGTTCAATAAATACTTTACTGAAACTATCCAAACCCTTGCTAATTCTCACACTATCTCCACCACCCTAACCCCACCCACAGCCCAACAAAGCACCAAGTCCCAAAATAGCTGCAACCTCTTTACATTCCACCCAGTGTCTGTTGATACCACAAAAAAACTACTAAGAAAACTAAAACCTACCATATTAGCTGCCGACAGCCTCCCAGCAGAACTTCTGCAAATCGCAGCAGATGCTTTAGCATACCCAGTAGCCATACTCGTAAACAGATCATTATCACAAAACATGGTCCCAGATATTTGGAAAATCTCACACATAATACCCTTACATAAAGGAGGTAACTCAACTGAACTTACTAATTATAGGCCAATTGCTATTCTGTCCCCCTTATCTAAAATCCTAGAGAGGATTATGCACACTCAATTAATGACTTACCTTAACACAAACTATTGTCAAACACTCAACACGGTTTCCGCCCCTCTCATAGCACTACCACAGCCCTCATGTCCTTCACAAATGCAGTGAACCACTATAGAAAGAGGACTGTTTGTATCTGTTACATTTTTTGACTTGTCAAAGGCCTTTGATATGGTCAAGTCATGGCAAACTCATCAGCATTCTCTCCACCCTAAATCTCAATAACTCCACTATCACATGGTTCAGAAGTTACCTATCAGGACGACAGCAGACTGTCCAATGGCAACAACTTTCCCCTCTTCTCCCTATTACCTTAGGGGGTTCCACAAGGCTCCATCCTCAGACCTCTACTCTTCACCCTCTTTACCAACCAGCTCCACACCGCCACACTACAAGCTACTGTCATACAACATGCAGATGACTGTACACTAGTCTGCACAGCTTCCTCCCTTCATGACCTCCACACCACAACCCAAAACTCCATCCTGTCCTTAGAAACACGGCTCAGCAACTCCCAGCTCATACTAAACCAAACAAAACAAAGCTTCTTCTCTTCTCCCCAAACAAGTGATCCCTTTCTCCCAAACTTTCACCATCCTATCCAAAAATAAAACCACATCACTTCTACAACTTGTACCAAACTGCTGAGTGTAGAAATCGACAACAACTTGAAGTTTGATATACACACAGCACAAAACATTAAGAAGGTCCACAAGAAACCGTTTACTTTACAGAAACAAAAATTCCTAACTAGACAGTCAAAAACTACTATTGCTCGCACGCATCATCTATCTTCCCTCCTCCTATATGCCTCCCCAATCCTCAGTAACCTCTGCAAATCTGAACTAACCAAACTCTAAGCTTGTTATAATAAAATTGCCACGTTTGCCACTGATGCCATATAGAGAACACATCACTGTACAGCTCTTAAACAACTAGAATGGCTAGAACTTCCTCAGCTACTATGTTTTAATCAGTTAACCTTTGCCCACAAAATATTGCATCAACCAGACAAAACCCCATGCCCTCCAAAAACTATTCCAGCCATACATCACTTCCAGACCTCTCCGCTCAAATAATAAATTCCTACTAGACACCATCAAAGCAAATAACACAGCTGGAGAATCACTCTTCTCAAACTACATCCTGAACATATGGAACAAACTGCCCACCCAAATTACTACCTGCTGCTCTTTAACACAGTTTAAAAAACTCCTGGCTCTTTTCTTGCAACTGCTCTGGATAGACCTCTTAACTGCTCAACTGTACATCTCTAACTAACTTTGTATCTTGTTGCCCTCCCAATAAATCCTAACTGTGGCATCTGTCCTCTGCTTCTCTCAGGAGTCTCTTTTTCTTCCCAAGCATGACAAATGACTTACATACATATGTACATACTCGTACTGTGATGTCTGTTGTACACGTTTATCCAAGACATTTTATATTTATCTTTTTGTAACTTTTGTTTGACACTTTGAGCATGCTTACAGACCAGCCTTTTTCTTTTGCAGTGTATATAAACTTTGTTTTTTGTGCAAGTCTTATATTACCTATAACTGTAACTCAAACTTGTAATTTTGCTTTATTTCTTTCCGGGCCTCCGCTGAAAAAGGACCTGTGTCCAGTCGGACTTGCCTAGTAAACAAATGTTAAATAAACAAACCTCTTTTAATATATAGTTTAAATTCAACAGTCTCATGTATTTCTTTAAATCCAACAGTGTGCTTGTTACATCTGCCTTTCTAGAAGGAACTAAATTTAAACCCAACTTTAACACATTTAAATTGTGGGTTTCTAAATTAAAACTGAACAAATTTAAAACATTGTCATTCACAGTCTTAATTTTTTCTAATTGTCCATTGATGAGTCTGACACCATTCTCTCGCCTTTTTGGCCATTCTGGTTCTCTGGGCCCTCCCCTCTTTTATCTGAGGTTAAAAAAACTTTTGGTCTAGCCCCAGACTCACTGGAAGTGGAAGGTTTTATGGAATCTGTAGAACCAAATGCAATCTATGCTTCCTCGTGTATGATCTCTGCTAACGAAGTACCTGCAACGTCACTTCCCAAATTTATGTTGGTGGTGCTCTTAATTTCTATAGGCTGTTCTTTCACAGTCCTTTTAAAGCGAGAGTAGCCTGTATTGAACTGCTGGTGCTTATTATTGAAATTCATCTTATTATTCTTAGAAGCACCACTAAAAAACACTCAAGTAGTGTCATTTTCATAAGCAGCAGCATCACTACTCAGTTTATTGTTTTTACATTTTATTATTAACTCCTCATGTTTCCACACTTCACTAAACACTGATCGGTATTCATTTCACTCACCAGTCTTACTGTGAAAGTCTTTCTGCAGCATTTCATCAACTTTAACTGTTTGTTCTTTTAAATTAGCCATAATTTTAAGATTGTTCTCCACCAATAATTTCAAAAAATTAATACCAGCCGTACTGAAAAATTCTGTTAGGGTAACAAAGAATGTATCTGTGGTTTCAACGCCATTAGGACATTTAAAGAACCTCAGTCCCTTCGGCACCATACCCACTTCAGTACAGCATAAAAAAATACTTATTCTCAAGATCCAAGCTCTTATATTTTTAAGCATTCTACACAATGTCTCACAGTTTTCTTTGTAAGACAAAATTTCCAAAGTGTTGGTCTTTATGATGCAGAAAACGGATCCGCTCCATTATTGAGAACGGACGCCACATCGGCATAGGTCTTAACAGGCTTGTAACAAGTTTCCTGACGGTTACTTTGTTCAGCACAATGAACATTAAATTCCACCAAGGTTTCCACATCCTCCTCAGAACTGGAGCATCCACGAGGTTCTATAGCTCTCTCCAACATCAACAGTTGCAAAGTTTTTGAATATCGTTCATGATTTTCACCAGTTGTGCCAATACTCCATTCTCACCACTTCCAAGTGTAGAATACACACACACATCAATTAGTGAGTCTCCCTTGTTCTCAGCCATAGTAGAACGGAACACTAGCCACAAAAGTACAAAATCTGTAAATCCAGTAAAAACACAACTCAAAAGAAAACTGGAACCAGGCTAGATACAAAGGCACAGACGGTTAGGGTAAACACCACTTTATTCCATGTTTTCGTTCAAGGCTTCATTAGAATACACTTCGTCAAAACTGACAAGTTTAAATACAAACCCCAACCAATAAAAAAAATCAAATTCTATGTTTTAAAAAGCCAGTGTAAATGTATATATAGTAATGCAAAAAACACAATTTACCTATGCAAATGTACTCTGCGTAGTATATTTGAGTCAGTTACCTTACACCATAAAAGTACCTGGATTGTTTAATTGTAAGAGCAGAGGATTGGTTTATATAGGGGTCTACATGGGCTGTTCAGTTTTTCATATAGGAATGACTACCCAAGGTTTATTTGTTAGAATTAGCATTATTATGGTATTAAAAAGAAAGATCCAAAGAACACCTTTTTAAATACACATTAAAGTGTCAGAATTATAATATGTTTTTCTTTTCTGTTGTAGAACAAGGAGTTAGTGACTAAAGAGGTGGAGATTTTAAAACTGATTTAGAGCAGAAAGAAGCTTTATGGCCAATTATGTTCTGATAGGGAACCTGGACTGAATGATGTTGTCAATATCAAGTGTTTTTTTTAAAAATCACGGCGTATTTGCATAGGTAAATTGTGTTTTTTGCATTATTATATATACATTTTTAAAAGCACACTGGCTTTTTAAAACATTGTAATTGATTGTGTTTTTTTATTGGTTGGGGTTTGTATTTAGACTTGTCGGTTTTGATGAAGTGTATTCTGATGAAGTCTTGAACGAAAGCATGGAATAAAGTATTGTTTACGCTAATATTTTGTGCCCTTGTATCTAGCCTGGTTCCAGTTTTCTTCTTTTGGGTTGTGTTTTAATGGATTTATGGGTTTTGCTGACTGTATTGGCTAGAGTGGAGTCAACATGTAAGTGTCTGTGAAGTTCCATTCAAGTTTTACCACTGCACACACAAATATGCACATATGTTTTCTTGGGTGCAAAGCATGGTCCATCCTATAATGTTTCATTACAGTTTATGCTGTAGTAGCAAGTTTAAGATGGGTATTTAAAAATGATACAAAATCACTTATAATACTGATTGTCAAGCACTAGTTTAAAGATAAGTGTCTACTCTCTACAAATGGGTTCACAGTGAAACATTTTTCAGCGTACTGTGGTGGCTTCTTTTGTGTATTTGATAGTAGATATAAATGTCACACTTCATTTTATGGATTAAAAACAAGTTGAACTTTACTGACTTGCGAAGAGTCCTGTAGCTGCTCAGTAAAAAGCAGTTCAGACTCCAGTTTTGGTACAAAAGATGGCTTTTGGTAATTTAGAGGAAATATAAATCATATGTACTCAGGGGTGATTAACATAAATGAAACATTGAACTATATTAATTCAAATCGCAAAAGTTTGAAAAATAGAAGAAGTTTTTATCAGCTATTCAGGTGAAATAATAAAACTGCAAAAATCAGAGTTTGAAATGAAAAGGCTGGCTAAGTATGAGACTGTTCAAAAATGGTAGAGTTAGAGGACAATGCACACAGAGAAAAGCTGAGATTTTCTGCTCTACCAGAGAAATTGGAAGGAACAGATAACTTTATGAAAGCACAAATAAGTAACTGGACTGGTATTCCACAGCAGGATTTATTAATTGTATTCTCCAAAGCTGGCCATGAGAAAGCAGCCAGGACCTGTATTGGTAAAGATACAATCATACCAGCAGAAAGAGTTGATGTTGACAAATCTGTTGCAGAAGGGCAAAGTATTAAAACTTGAGCGAGTAGAATGCTTGTGGGAAATGACCGCTTCTCTTCTGCCTGGTATACAGTGAATAAATTTATCCCAGAAATCGGGGAATGTCAAGAGGCAGGTGCGAGAGTCAAACTGCTGTAACCAGCTGACTTCAGAATATTTTTTTTCTAGAAGATCAAAGTTTTTTTTGGTGCAGAACAGGCTAAGGATGAAATACAAAAGTTTGTCCAGCAAAAAGTTGAGCCATCAAACAGAAGGGACTTTGCTTCTCCTTCTGATAATAAAGATAATAGACATTTTGTCAGTGGCACCTTTATTTATTTATTATTATCTATTTGTCTTTTGTTAACCGGGTTAGTCCACTGAACTAGTGGCCCATTTTCAGTGGAGACACGAGGAGAAAAACTTCACATCACGAAACAATTTACAGAGTTTATATCTGCTCTACATGCATTCATGACATAAGAAATATAGTACAAAGTGTCATAAAGTCATGCAATACATACATTTCTGACATATGAGAGATATAGTACAAAGTGTCATAAAGTCATGCAATAAGGACATTTAACAGTTAATATAAAATCAACAGGGATAATAGCACAATTTACTAGAAAAAAGTGGATTTCCAAGAGGACAAAGAGGAGAGCACTTAGAATTTCATTAAATGACTTTGGACTTGGTAGAGGGGAAGAAACAGTATTTAGTAGAAGGGTATAAATAGAGGGGAGGGAAGAAACATTAAGGAGAGTCAAAAGAGTAATGTTAGAGAGAATTAAGCAGTTGTGGAAGAGGGGGTGGAATGTATAGTGCTGGTAGAAGAGATGAGATTTAGGTAGAGTATTGCTTAGTGTTGCAACTGATGGATCATGGTGCAGGTGATTAAGTGATATAATTTAGTGTTACATGGGACTAATTGTGCTCTAGAACAGCTGGGTGGGTTATAGTTAGGTGGGGCGGTGACAGGTACAAGAGGGAGAGTTGGCCAGATTGCTCATCAAATCTCTCTTGAAAATAATGGAGGAGTGGATAGAGCATAGATTATTAGGGAGCGTATTCCAAGTTTGAGACATTGACCATTTATAAAGTAATTTGCCTGTAGTTTTATTGGGTCTGTAGTTGTCAAGAAGGTGTTGGTCAGTGCTGTGGAGAGATTAGGAAGGTTTGTATGGGGATAGGAGGGTGGGAAGGTAGGGGAAGTTGGTAGATTTATCAAGTAGAGAATGCATCATTTGAAGCGAGAAAGTTGGAGCAGTTGAGGGAATTCAAGCCACTGCAGTTGTTTGATGGCAAGGCAGTGGTGGGCTTTGTAGGGAAAGTTACAGGCAAATATAGCTATCTTGGTTGTATGTTTGAGTTTGGTTAAAAGATTTGCTTGGAAGTGGATAAAAACAGGGGAAGCATAAAGTAGGCAAGGGAGGAGGTATGCTTGAGCAAGGGAGGTCCTTGAGGTAATAGATGAGATTTTTTTGTTTCTGTACAACAGACCGAGTTTTTGATTGGTCTTTTTCATGGATTGTTGGATGTGAATGTCAAATTTCACTCGATCATCGATTGTGACACCTAGAAGTTTAGTATGCGAGTCCGCATGAATTATAGTATTATCTAGGGAAGAGATAGTGAAGGTTGGCCATATATTTTGGAAGGAAAAGTAGTAGCTTGTTTTTTGGTTAAGGATGAGTTGATTATTGATTAGCCAGTGCTCAGTGGTGTTAAATGAAGTTTGTGTAAGGGAGTGGAGGTCAGTAGGGTTGTCGGAGAGGGTGATAAGAGTAGAGTCGTAGGCATATTGGATTAGAGTTGATGTGCAGCAGGCCGGAGCAAAGATTATTAGTAAAAATATTGAAGAGAAGGGGGCCTAGAATGGATCCTTGGGGTGCACCTGTTTTGATAGGTGAGAAGGGGGAACAGGAGGACAGCCATCTAACAGATTGCTGTGTGTTAGTAAGATAACTAGAGAACCAGTGAGTAGTGGATGCAGAGAGGGTGAGTTTGGTTAGCTTAGTAAGAAGCTTAGGGTGCGAGATGGCATCAGATGCCTTGGAGAGGTCAAGGAATAGACATGACACCAGTTTATCTCTAGCCTTGGCTATGGTCTGCATGAAGGAAAGAAGGGCTTTGGAGGTGCCGTGGTGGGGCCTCAGTCCATGTTGAGAGGGGGGAGTAGATTTTCCTGGAGTAAGTGTTTGAGAAGCTGTGTGTGGATGCATTTTTGTAGGATTTTTGAAAGAGGTGAGAGGATGACTATAGGATGGAAATTAGATGGGTCGGTGGAGTTACCTCCTTTATAAAGTGGAGTTGTATAGAAGGCTTTCCAGATGTCTGGGACTAACAATTCTTTGACAGAATAGTTGCCAAGGAAAGATACTTGATAAGTTATAGTATTGGCTGCAGGTTTAAGAAATTTTGGGGGGTAGATTGTCGAAGGAAGGAGAAACATGGCTTAAGTTTCTGCAGAAGAGATTTTATATAAGCACTGGGAACAGGTTTCAGGGAGAAGGTTGAGTGGGGGCAGGTGTTGGAGGGGGTGGGGGGTTGCGATTGGTTGGTGTCAAGAGAGGTTAGTTTGAGGATCTATTCTGTGAAGTAATTTAGTAGGGTGGGTATTTCAATAAGTATTTTATTAGGGAAGGGGGGTAGGGGTAGAAGGTTTTCTTGGGTGGAGAATATTGTTTAGTGTGTACCAATTTTTTAGGGTTTGAAGTGTGGGTAGATTGAGCCTCCAGGTAGAAATTTTTCTTGTCTTGGACAATTAGTTTTTTGGTAAGGTTTCTTAGTTCTTTGAATATGAGGAAGCGAGGAGAAGATTTGTCTTTGACCATTGTTTCCAGGTGGAGTCTGTGAGTTTCATGTTGGAAAGAGTATGTTTGGAGAGCCAGGGTGCGGGATTAGATTTGATCCTAATCTCCCTTGTAGGTGCTAGGGAGCTTAGGATGTTTAGGAAAGTAGTATTAAATTCAAGAACAGCTTAATTTAGGGGAAGGTTGAACAGGTCGGACCAGTTTACAAGAGGCAGTTGGTAGTTGAAATTATATGCATTGAAATTAGAGATGTTTCAGCAGTCTCTATAAAGGTGGGTTTTAGGGGTATGAGGTAGTATTCTTAGAGTTATCGGGAGACCTTTTCCAATTTTCCAATGTTCCAAAGGAAGATGCTTTAGAGAAAAAAAGCACAGGAGTCGACAAGAAGAATTGGAAGTACCTTGGACTTGAACTGGAGTTTAGGGTTGGGAGATGTAAACGAACAGGAAGAAGGCCAGCAGCACTGACATTAGTGAATGATTGTGAGACTATAAAGCACCAGTTTCATTTGTGGTATGTGGCTCTACAAGAAAAAGTGGCTGAGAAAGAGTAGACTTTTGTTGACTAAATTTGTTGGAAGCTGAAAGGTGTACATCCCACTTCATGTCATTAATGTTTGGGAGGACACTAAATGAAAAAATAAAACAATGTTTGTTAACAGTATTTGTATAAAACATTTCATGATGTAAAGTGCATGTTATATAGTTAAGCAATTTCAGTGATTGTTATGTGTGACAAAGATATTAAAGTAAACAAGTACCTTTTTTCTTTGTTTTAAGAAGTATAGGCATTACAATGTAAAAAGAGAAGAAAGACTGACGAGCACATTTAAGTTAATAGACTGCAATCTTGGGCTGTTGGGGTGGGGAATAGGGTGTAAAAATGCACTGAGTGGATGTTTTCTTTCATTTTTGCATAGACTAATTTAATTAATAACCTTGGTTTAATAACATTTTTTGAGTCTGAGTGGTCTTAAAACAAGAGACCAATGTGAATGTAATAAACAGTTTTCCTTTAGGAAATGTTCAGTGCGAGTTGAGATGTCTGTAGCTGAGGGCAGCTGTACATTATGTTATGTTTCCATGGAAACAAGCTGACTACAAGAGAAGGCAGTAAATCTCAAGTTCTCTGGACGTTGTCTGCTGAGAGAAACATCAAGCAGCATAGTAAAAAAAAGTTTGAAATTACTGGAAGTGAATATAAGATAGCAGCATTTCTTGTCCCCTAAATTCTTCAGTGCATTTACTAGTACAGTGTATAATTTAGTTTTATTTAAAGATAGCCAGTACACTTTTTCTTAAGGCTAAAGTTTGTTTTCTGAAAGCATATAAGCTGTTTTTCACACATGGGAGGGGATTAAAGATAACCATTGAGTTGTAAATTTTATATGTTGTCTAATTTTAATTTTAAGTTTTAAAATCGAATAAAGTGGGTTTTGGCATTTTCACAAAGAATGGGTCGTTGGGGGCTGAATAATATGCCACAATTCGGTTTAGGATTAAAGATAATACAAGAATACACAGCAAGTTGTGTAAGTAGACACACAGGCTATAACATGCATCTTATCATAGAAAAATCTTAATTGTAAGTTAGTTAATGCATGTGGGTACAGATGTCGATATAGGACAATTGTTCCTATCAGGAAGGTTAAGCTTCATTTGAAGATGTGCATACTTTTGGGTGTTTTAAGTTAATAAGTTATTGGGGTGGGTTTGTTTTTTTTAAGAGTTTTCTTTAGAACAAAGTGTTGTAAAATGTGACATAGGTTCAAAGGGAGATGAAAAAAAAACAGCTGTACGAAGGATCAAATTGCCAAACATTAGTAGGTGCATGTAATACAACAGCTGGAAATAGAGATTTTAACAAGCTGTCATATGTAATAGGTGGGAATAATGATTTCTTACCATAATGTTTGCACTGTCCATATTTTGGAAAGTGAATAGCCTCACAGGTATAGACAAAAAAGAGCACTGAATTAAATTAAGAAATGCAGAGTGCAAATAGCAATGCTACAGGAGAGAGATTTGGAAAAAAAAAGCGAGCATGTGAATGTGATAAAAGATTTCAGGAGGGGTACAGAGGAAAAAAGTAGTACTTAACTAATTGCTAAAAGATCTGCAGTAGTGATAGAAGAGGGAAAAAAGATAATAGTGGTAGATTTGTGGTAATAAGGGGCTACTGGCAAGGGAGGATGATTACACTGGCATTCATTTATATTATACCTAAAACTGCTATTATTGAGCTTAAAAAATGGGAGAAATAATCCACTTTCAGCAGGGAATATTACTTCCAGGTGGGATCTGGCACTTGGTTTTCAACAGTGAGGAAGTACCTAGGGAACCCAGAAGGGAAAATATATCAAAAGAGGGTAGATTTCTGAAGGAATTTATGAAAATTTATTGTATGGAAGATTTGAATTCAATAGTAGGAACTCTCATAGAATTTTCATATTATTCCCCAAGGTGCAATAACTAAGCTAGACTAGACTGAAGTTATATTTCACAGGAACATGTGCATTTAATTGAAACTTTTGACACACATCCATTAACTATTTCATGTACCACCAAGATGAAAATGCAGGGTAATAAAATAAAAATTAGACACTGTTGCTTACCCATCTACTTGTTAAAAAGAGAAGAATTTAATGAATGGGTAGTGGAAATTATTTGAGAGTTGTTATGGAGGATAGAAATTTCTTCAGGAGGTACTGCTAGTGAGTCAGGTAAATAAAAGTGGAGCTTAAAAACCGGGTCAAATAAAAGAAAAACATATGATTAAGAAGTAACAAGAATTGTTTAGTGCAGCTAACGAAGGTTAAATTATTGCAGAATAAGGTGACTCTCACAGTAGAAGAAGAGTTTAAATGTGGAGAATTAAAGAGAACATATGGGAGTTTCTGGATAATATGGATGGATTTAGAAAGATTGTTGCTAACCAACTGCTTTTTGATAACTCTGTGATGCCCCTGCACTGGCCCAGTAATCAAGCAGCCTCAATCTTCACAGCTAACACCAGTGAGGGACATGCACATTGGGAGGATAAGTACACACACAGTAAAGTACAGTTTCCCTTAAGAGCACACAGAAATCACAGTCAGTCTGGAGCTGGTTTCTCCCTCTCGCCAGATCCCCAATAAGACTCCCCACTGCCACAGCTATAGGGTTAAGATCTCAGCCGAGTGGTCAAGCCAAAACCTCTAGCACCCTCTCTGTCCAACCAGTGCTTCGTGTCCATGCCCAAGTAACTGACACACACACACAGTTTGAGATTTGATTTATATGCAAGCACACAAACACTCCTGGGGAAGGCTGGCACAGGTTCACTAGCTATGCCCCCTTCTGCCCAGACTATAAGGTAGTAATCACTGCCACCAACCGCCCTTATCAGCTACTATAAGTCCCTTACAAAGGTGACCAAATCTGCTGTGTAATGTTGCTATTATCCAAATGGTGTGTCGCAGACTAAGGCTATTTAGGAGTGGCATATACATGTCACCAAATACATATGCAAGTACTCTAAGACCTTAAATATCTATAAACAAAAAAGCTACAATTAAAAGGTTTAAATATATTTAATAAATAAAAGCACAACACAATACTCAATAACTGAATACAATGACAACAGTGTTCAGAATCTCAGGAAATATTTTAAAACAACATTGCAGGACAGTCTCAAATACAGAAAACATCTAAACAAATATTACTATATTCTTATCTATCTCTAATAGAGACACTATACCTAAATCTTACTTACAGAGCCAGGCAAATGCAAGTGCTGAATGGATGTTTACAGGTCCAAAGACAAGATACAAAATGCACTGACTTTCTCTGAGAGATGGGTCTTAAATTAACAATACACATTACTGCTGGGTTAGCTGGATGACATCACTATTTGACACCTCTGTGTCAAAAATACTTATCTCTTAAAAGTTTTGCCTGGAACTGGAAGTTGTAAAACAGTTAAATACTTTTATCTTTGACACCTATAATTATTTTGGTTTCCAGACAATAGAAAGAATCTTCTAGCTGTAGACATCCTGTCTCCTAGGTGAAACTGAGAGATACCACAGTCGTAAACAATTTCAACTTATTTTCTTGGAGTTTTGCAAGTTAACTCTGTATGTTCCAGCTTCTTACTATCAAAACATACATTTGCATAGGCATATAGTTCGTGTACATTTCTGTCCTTTTCCAGTAGGGTACAATGTGGTTACATGCTTGAAGCTCAGTACATAACATACAGTTTTCTTACATTTGTACGACAGGCATACAAACCATATTCCTATTCAGTGGTAACAGAATTATTTACAAAATTCCGGCTTGCTGGGCTGGCAGCCTTCACAAACTCCAAAGCACAAAAAGTTAGCACATCAACTTAGGCAACAGAAAATAGAAAGGTTTGTTGCCAAACTTAGTGAGCCTATAGCAAGAAAAATAAACCAGATCCTGTAGAAATATTAGAAATATTTGAAAAATGTTATGATAATTTGTATAAAGCAGAGAAATGTGGAAGTCAAGAAAAAGCAGAAATGGAAATATTTCTGGAAGACTTCAGTATGGCAAGGTTAGGAGGTAGATGAGGTTCAATAATTAACATTTAAGATAGGAGATTAGATAAAAACATTGACGCATATTCAGTCTGCAGGATAGGAATACATGGTATTCCTGTGGAAGTTTGGAAGCCAGGAGGGAAGAAAGCGATAAAGATCTGGAAGGGTTTTTTTTAACAGTATTTTAAAAGACAAGTACTGATATCCTGGAATAAAGCTATGGTGGCTACAATACCTAAGGAAACACTGAAGACCCATCAGGCCCAGGTTCACCCATTTCAATTTTAGACTATAGTGTTTGGCTATATTATCTAAAAGAATGGCTAATGTGTTGCCAAAAATTGATAGGCATGGATCAGTTTAGTTTTGTAGTGGGAAGGAAAACATTTAACAACATTAATAGAAGAGGGAAGCAAGATGTAAGAAGGTATCGCTATCGTTGATGGGTATTGATGCAGAGAAAGCATTCAACAAGAGTAAGCTGAGATTTTGAGTGAGACAATGGAGGCATTTGCATTCCCTGATACAATAATAAGGTTATTTTGGTGGATATATGAGGGTTGAGAGGAAAAAGTAAAAATAAGAAGGCTCCTAACTTACAAGTTGTGTCTGAACAAAGGAACCAGTTAGGGTTGTCCTCTTTCCCTTTTTGTTGTCTGCATTATATTAAGAGTCATTGGCAAGGAAAACAAAGGACTCAAAATTTCAAGGATATACTTGGTATGGTAATTGAGAAAAGTTGGTTTTATTTGCAGACAATATTATTTTGTACCTTATAAAACCAGAAAAGGACATCTCTGTGTGGAACATTCTTAAACAGTTTCAAGTCTTTTCAGGATATAAAATTAATGAAGGTAAAACAAAGGCTATAGCAGTAAACTATGTATCCACACATTAATTAGTTCATCACTACCCTTACTAATGGGGACACAGTAAATTAAGTATTTAGGAGTATAGGTTAAAAAGGATTATGTTATAGAATCTAAGGATATTGGGGAAAGACTAAAAAGATAATATAAAAACTGAGAAACTGGAAGCTCTTGTTTATGGATAGCAAGATACTAACAGTGAAAATGTTTTTATTCCCTTTAGTTGTATTCAAAATTAAGGCATATTTTTATTAACCAGAAGATACGTTGTGGATAGTAATTAATAGAGTTGAAGGATTGCATCTGGGAAGGGAAGAAGGCAAGGGGTTTTTATTATAAAAACTGAGAAAGCTTTGGAAGCTCTTAAAGGTTTAATGGGAAAACAAAACAAAGATCTCGTCGAAAGTGGTCAAATAAGCCAAAAATTTCAGCAATTTCTGTCAACCAGTGCTTCAAGGTGGTCCATGCCTTCAAGTAACTGACACACACACACACACTTTGGAGATTTGATTTATATACACACAAATACTCCTGGGGAAGGCTGGCACAGGTTCACCAGCTATGCCCCGCCCAGACTATTTAGTAAAAATCACACCAACCTTATCAGCCACTATGTCCCTCACAAAGACCAAATCTGCTGTGTAATGTTGTTATTATCCGAAATGGTGTCGAGACTACATACGAGAGTGGCATACATGTCACCAAATACATAAGTACTTAAGACCTAATATCTATAAACAAAGCTGGCAATTAAAAGGTTTAAATATATTTAATAAATAAAAGCACAACACAACACTAATAACTGAATACAATGACAATAACAGTGTTCAGAATCTCAGAAATGAAACAACATTGCAGGACAGTTCTCAAATACAGAAAACATCTAAAACAATATTATTATATTTTATCTATCTTTAATAGAGTTATACTGGGAATTCATTTACAGAGCTACAGGCAAATGCAAGTGTGCTGAATGGATGTTTACAGGTCCAAAGACAAGATACAAAATGCACTGACTTTCTGGAGAGATGGGTCTTTAAATTAATAATACACATTATTGTTGGTTAGTTGGATGATCACTATTTGACACCTCTGTAGTCAAAATATTTATCTTTAAAAGTTTTGTCTGAACTGAAGTTAAAACAGTTAAATACTTTTATCTTAATAATCTATAATTATTTTGGTTTGACAATAGAAAAGAATTCTTTCTAGTTGCATTATTCTGTCTCCTAGGGTGAAACTGAGAGATACCACAGTCGTAAAACAATTTCAACTTCTTATTTTCTGGAGTTTTGTGTTAACTCTGTAGCGTTCCAGCTTACTATCAAAACATATACTTGCATAGGCATATAGTTCGCAGCTTTCGTCCCTTCCAGTAGGGCACAATGTGGTCATACGCCAGCTCAGCAACACAACACAGTTTCATTTGCACGCAAACCATATCCTATCCACAGTGGCAATGCACCATTTGTTACAAACTCCGGCCAAGGCTGGCAGCCTTCGCCAAACCTGTTAGCACATCAACTTAGGCAACAGAAAATAGAAAAGGTTTGTTGAAGCAAACTTAGTGAGCCCATAGCGCGTTGTGCAACCAGGATCCCTGTAGAAATATTAAAATATCAAAATGTTAGCGGATAATTTGTATAAAGTAGAGAGAAATGTAGAAGTCAAGAAAAGCAGAAATGGAAATATTTCTGGAAGACTTCAGTATGGCAAGTTAGAGGTAGTAGATGAGGTTCACTCAACATTTAAGATAGGAGATTAGATAAAACATTGACGCATATTCAGTTCAAGGTTGCAGGATAGGCCACATGGTACTCCCAGGAAGTTTGTGCCAGGAGGAAGAGTTTATAAAGATCTGAAGGGTTTTTTAACAGTATTTTAAAAGACAAGTACTGGATATCCCGTGGGAATAGAAGCCATGGTGGCTACAATACCTGGCGAATACCGAAATAATTCATCAGGCCCCAGGTTCACCCATTTCAATTTTAGACTATAGTGTTTAATATAATATCTAAAAGAATGGTTAATGTTGCCAAAATTGATAGGTATGGATCAGTTTAGTTTTGTAGTGGGAAGGAAAAACATTTAACAACATTAATAGAAGAGGGTGCAAGATGTTAGTTGCATCGCTATCGTTGATGGGTATTGATGCAGAGAAAGCATTCAACAAGAGTAAGCTGAGATTTGAGAGACAATGGAGGAGGTACTGCATTCCCCGATAATAATAAGTTATTTTGTGATATAAGGAGGGTTGAGAGGAAAAGTAAAATAAGAAGGCTCCTAACTTACAAGTTGTGTCTGGAACAAAGGAACCAGTGCTAGGGTTGTCTCCTCTTTTCTTTGTTGTCTGCATTATATTAAGAGTCATTGCGAAAACAAAGGACTCAAAATTTCAAGGCGATATACTGGTATGGTAATTGAGAAAAGTTGGTTTTTATTTGCAGACAATATTATTTTGGTATTCTTATAAACCGGTGAAAAGGTATTACCCTGTGTGGAACATTCTAAACAGTTTCAAGTCTTTCTAGGATATAAAATTAATAATGAAGGTAAAACAAAAGGGCTATGGTGTAAACCATGTATCCACACATTAATTAGTTCATCACTACCCTACTAATGGGGACAGCAAATTACATTTAGGAGTATAGGTTAAAAGCGATTATGTTATAGAATCCATGATACAGAAAGACTAAAAAGATAATATAAAACTGGAGAAACTGGAAGTTTGTTTGCGGATAGCAAGATAATAACAGTGAAATGTTTTATCTTTTAGTTGTATTCAAAATTAAGTATTATTTTTATTAACCAGGAAGATACGCTAGATAGTAACACAGAGTTGAAGGATTGCAGGGAAGGAAGAAGGCAGGGTCAAGGTTGTTGATCCAATAGAACAGTGGTTTAGGTTACCTGATTTGAAAGTATTATTTAGGAGGTACACAGTTACATCTGCATGCATAATATAAGCAGAAAGTTATATTTCAAAGTTGAAAGGGATGATGGGATGAAGCAGGAGGGAAAGTCGTGAAATAATGAGAGGGATTTTGATGCAGATCCTTAAGGGAGACACACAGCCATACAGAATAATATCATATTTCAAAGTAGCAGAAAGTGCTTCCCAAGAACTAAGACAACATGAGAATGGAGAAAAGAGATTCTGCCATTAGGGATTACTGCAAATTTATGGGTACAAAGAATATGCAAGAGAGGGTTGGGATTTACTGGAGAAAACTGGCAAAGGAACCAATGTATTGGGGAGAAAATAACTAGAGGAAAGGTAGTAATAGGAATGGAAGATGTCATAGAAGACATTTGGATTGGAAGTGAATAGTTTTACATTCTTATCAAGGATTGAGTTAGGAGCATATAGGCAAAGAGAAAGGGACAGATTCTAAATGATGCCTGCTCCAGGCCAGCTTTTAATTGAATCTAGAAAAGAAAACTGCGCTAAAAGGGTAATTAGTAGGGCACACAAAATATTACATGATAACCATAGGAACTGGGTCAGGAGGAGGTGTTAGTAAGATTGGGGAAGAAAGATTAGCTACCAATTCACAAGGAAAATGGACATGGCATCCACTAAAACAAATTTTCAGCTAGATGACAAATGTTAGAGGTGTGTACGTGAAAGAAAATGTAATTTGAAACCTATGTTTTGGGAGCAAAATTGAGTTGGTAAAATTCTTTAAAAAATTCCTTTACTGAGTAATAGAAATATTAGGTGTCCAAAATGATGAAACCAAGGAAATTGTTTTAAGCTCAGACACCAGATCTCAGTTGCATAGACATAGTAAGGCCTTGTTGTTAATTATGTGCTGGAAATCAAAGCGTTTTGAACAGCCGCTTATGTAGTGAATGCTGTAACACAGATAAAAAGAACTGAGGATCTTAGAAAGGGTGAGTGCAAATTACTACATATAGAGCAAAATTGAAGTTAAACAATACAAGAATAATGGTTTGGAAGAGAGTGAGATTTATGAAGATACATAGGAATTGAGCAGTGTAGCAATGTTGGATTGTTAACGGCCAGTAGTTAACATATATGTGATGCATAATTTTAACTGTGACAGCACACGGTTTGTTTTATATAAATACATGTTTGCCTGTGTCATAAGCGATCATTCAATAAAGGTGCTAAAGTAAAAGAAAATGAGAATTGAACTCTAGTCTATCCAGCTGACTAAAACTAGTTTACTTTATCATCTACAGGCATTCAGACAGTTTTGAACAGCCAGCTTCAGGTTCACCAGATTAAGGTTCTACCCAACAAAGTCAGATATGTTTATGAAAATGAATCATCACTGCTAGGTAAAAATAGAATTGTTTTTAGACAAGGTGTTTTGATTTAAGTAAATTATTTTGTTGTCCTTGTGTGCATTTTGTGCTGTGCTTGCACATTCATCATTTTTCGGGCTGCACGCTGAGGATGAAGTACATTTGTTCCAAGATTCATTGTTGATGGTCGATGCTACAGATCCCAGCCTAGTTTCTGGAAATGGAACTGCCCTGGGAAGCACCTGTTTGTCTCCCCATTTTCCCAGGAACAGAACTATTAGTGACAAGGCTTACCCTCCCACCAGCCTTGAAGATATTTATAAAGTGAACTGCAGGACACCAGCATCTATTCCAGTACCCCAAAACGCCTGGTAGAGAAAATCTAGGGTTTTGGACATGACAAGTCTTTCTTTTCATTTGACTGCTGACCCAAATGGCAAAATCTTCCAGCTGGTTCAAAATAAAAGTCCTTGGCTTCATCTAATTCGTCTTTTTGCTTTTCCCGGTTAGGTCGCCACAATACAAAAACCCAGTCCACTAATGACTGGTGAATTTAATACGTGTCGGTGCTGCGCCAGGTGCCCAATATTCAAGGAGACACACCCACACAAGCATTGAGAAAAGTTGGTTTTATTTGCAGACAATATTATTTTGTACCTTATAAAACCAGAAAAGGACATCTCTGTGTGGAACATTCTTAAACAGTTTCAAGTCTTTTCAGGATATAAAATTAATGAAGGTAAAACAAAGGCTATAGCAGTAAACTATGTATCCACACATTAATTAGTTCATCACTACCCTTACTAATGGGGACACAGTAAATTAAGTATTTAGGAGTATAGGTTAAAAAGGATTATGTTATAGAATCTAAGGATATTGGGGAAAGACTAAAAAGATAATATAAAAACTGAGAAACTGGAAGCTCTTGTTTATGGATAGCAAGATACTAACAGTGAAAATGTTTTTATTCCCTTTAGTTGTATTCAAAATTAAGGCATATTTTTATTAACCAGAAGATACGTTGTGGATAGTAATTAATAGAGTTGAAGGATTGCATCTGGGAAGGGAAGAAGGCAAGGGTCAAGTGGGTTAAGTTGATCCTTCCAATAGAACAAAGTGGTTTAGGGTTACCTGATTTGAAAGCATATTTTAGAGGTACACAGTTACATCTTGCATGCATAACATAAGCAGAAAGCTATATTTCAAAGTTGAAAGGGATGATAATGAAGCAGGAGGGAAAGTCGTGAAATAATGAGAGTGGGATTTTTGATGCAGATCCTTAAGGAGATTAACAGCCATACAGAATATCATATTCTTAAAGTAGCAGAAAGTATTCTAAGAACTAAGACAACATGAGAATGGAGAAAAGAGATTCTGCCAATAGGGATTACTGCAATTAAGGGTACAAAGAATATGCAAGAGAGGGTTGGGATTTACTGGAGAAAACTGGCAAAGGAACCAATGTATTGGGAGAAAATAACTAGAGGGGAAAGGTAATAGAATGGGAAGATGTCAAGAAGACATTTGGACTGCTGGCTAGAGCCTACATTCTCTATCAAGGATTGATAGAGTATAGGCAAAGAGAAAGGGACAGGGGATTCCTAAATGAAATGCCTGCTCTGGTACAGCTTTTAATTGAATCTAGAAAAGAAACTGCGTTTAAAAAGGGGGTAATTAGTAGGGCACATAAAAATATTACATGATAACTATAGGAATCAGTCAGAGGAGGTTAGAAAAGATTGGGAAGAAAGATTAGTTAAACAATTCACAAGGAAAAAAATGGGTGGACATGTATGTATCCAATTGTAGAATATTTGGTATTTTTGCTTGGAACTGTTTGCATAGGTATTTTTATACCCCTAGCAGACTCTAAACAAATTTTCTTCAGCTAGATGACAAATGTTAGAGGTGTAATGTGAAAGAAAAATGTAATTTGAAACCTATGTTTTGGGAGTGTACTGAGTTGGCAAACTTTAAAAATTCCTTACTGAGTACTCTGCCAGAAATATTAGGTGTCCAAATGGATGAAACTAAGGAAATTGTTTTTTAAGCTCAGACACCAGATCTCAGTTGCATAGACATAGTAAGGCCTTGTTAAGTTTAATTATGTGCTGGAAATCAAAGTGTTTATCAGCCGTTTTTGATGTAGTGAATGCTGTAACACAGATAAAAGAACTGAGTGGGATCTTTAGAAAAGGGTGAGTGCAAATTACATAGAGCAAAATTGAAGTTGTGGGAACAATACATGCAGAATAATGGTTTGGAAGAGGAGTGAGATTTAAGGGAAGACAGGAATTGAGCAGTGTATGCAATGTTGGATTGTTAATTGTACAGAAGAATATATGTGATGCATAATTTTTGTAACTGTGAACATGTTAATACGGTTTGTTTTCTTTTATATAAATACATGTTTGCCTGTGTCATAAGTGATCATTCAATAAAGGTGTTAAAGTAAAAGAAAATGAATTGAACTCTAGTCTATCCAGCTGACTAAAAACTAGTTTACTTTATCATCTTACAGGCATTCAGACAGTTTTTGAACAGCTTCAGGTTCACCTTCAGATTAAGGTTCTTACCCAACAAAGTCAGATATGTTTATGAAATGAATCATCACTAAGTGCTAGGTAAAATAGAGGTCTGTTTCTTAGACAAGGTGTTTGATTTAGGGGTAAATTATTTTGTTGTCCTTGTGCATTTTTGTGCTGTGTGCTTGCACATTCATCATTTTTTCGAAGGTATCGCTGAGGGATGTGAAGTACATTTGTTCCAAGACCTTACTGTTGATGGTCAGATGCTACAGATCCCAGTTTGTAGTTTCCTTCTGAAAATGGAACTGCCCTGAAGCTAATCTGTTTGTCTCCCCATTTTTCCCAGGAACAGAACCATTAGTGACAAGGCTTACCCCCCCCCCCTTCCCACCAGCCTTGGAAGATATTTATAAAGTGAACTGCAGGACACCAGTATCTATTCCAGTACTCCCTAAAAAGGCTCAGAGAAAATCTAGGGTTTCCTTGGACATGACAAGTCTCTTTTTCATTTGACTGCTGACCCAAATGGCAAAATCTTTCCAGCTGTCTACAAAAATAAAAAGTCCTTGGCTTCATCTAATCTGTCTTTTGGCTTTTCCCGGTTAGGGGTCGCCACAGCAAAACTCCAGTCCACTAATGACTGGCAGTGAATTTTTACGGTGTCGAGTTGCAAGCCAGGTGCCCAATATTCAAGGAAGACACACCCACACAAGCACGGACCTACCTGCATGGCTTTAAATTCATTCGACCGTGGGGAGGACATGCAGACTCCGCACAGAAGGCGCTCCAGCGAAGAATCGAACGGAGAACCTCTTGCTGTGAGGCGACAATACTATAACCACTGCACCACCACAGCCTAGCTTCATCTAATCTAATGCCAACTGATAGAGAGAAAATGGTTAGAGCTTCTAACAAAAGGATGTTTGTTTCTAGAATGAAGCTTTAAAATGTTAAATTATCAAGGCTGTATGTGGAGTTTTATTTTACAGTGTGTGCACACATTGGATGATTTTGCTATATCCTTACCTATGGAACAAAAGTCTTAAATGAAAGAAATTATTTCTAAGTTTACTCAGGTTTGGAAACATGCTTCGAGCGGTGTGCTTAAATGTATAGTTATTTGATTGTTATTTAAAACTGTTAGTAATGTATTTGCACAAGTCTAACGAAGTCTGGTGTATATGGACGAAGGCTCTTAGTAATGTGTATGTTATTTATCTTCGTCATTTTAGTATAATTTTAATCATTTTTGCAACGTCCACATTAAAGTTCATATAGCAGAACCGTTTATCCTTGTCAACCTTTTGTTGTGTAGATTTGGTTACCAGTTTTGAATTGGTTGGAGGACTCTGGTGTGATGGCTTTTCCTAGTGGTTTATCAGCGAATTCTCAAGAAATGGTTCTTCTATGGGAACTTACTGTTTTACTGCAGCAAATAGCCAAGTATGCTACAACCGCATAACAAGTCAGCAGTACAGTTATTTTTGATTCACAGCTCAAAGTTGGTTTTGTTTTACCTAACGGAGCGATAGGGGAATGATATTCTAATCCAGGTCATGTTTTTTTCCATTTTGAGTAGTTCATTGAACTCCACTCCGATGATTTAAAATGTACAAATTAGTACTCTGTTAATACTTATTTTAATTTAGGGAAGTGACTTAACGTGCAATTGTTTTCATTTGGTTCTTAAAGCTGGGGTGATGGGAGCTTGAGAGTATGTCTTAATGATTTTGAGCACAAACTGTCAATATTCAGGGGCATTCAATTGGCGAATGCATATTTTCATGAGTGTTTGCAAGTCAGACATGTTCCAAAAGGGTTGAGGGTGTGGAAATTTCCTAATGAGATTGATACTGGCTTATTATTGTATAAAGAACTTGAGATCTTCAATTCCTTTTCAAGTTTTTCAATACTGGTTGAGCAATGTGCTGCCCGGGACATCCCTTCATTCAAGAGTACTGCACCAGTGAAGAGAAGGACATCTATTGTTATGCTACCCTTGGAAGGAGTCTTACTTGTTAGTTGATCTGAGATCAAAATTATGGCCCTCAAAATTTCAGCAAACACCTGTGTCATGCTTGGGAGAAGGATACGACGAGTGATGCAGAAGCTCTGTAAGATTAAATGAAGTCCTGGAGGAAGAACAGAGATTATGTTACATGAATCCAAAGGAGAAAGCTCAGACAGTGAGAGAGAGAGAGACCTAGGGAAAGAGACAGTACTGGTGAAAATTTATTTTATATCTGCTCCTGGATATCTTAATTTATATTGGTCTGTATAACTAGTTTAAATGTTATGGATGTATGTTTTCCATATGAAGTTCAATGCTTTGTTTACTCCAGGATGTTTTCCTCTGTATCACTCTGATTATGCTGTTAAAATGATTTGGCTGCATGTTGACTCTTTAGGAAGTTAAACTACCTAGTTATTGTATAAAACAGGAATATTGTAAAATGTATGTACATAATTTTTCTTTTAAGCTGTAGCTTTTCTCCCCAGGCCTCTGCTGAAAGGGGGTTCTCTGGACCCAGTCGGACATTCCAGGAAAACAAATGTCAAATTACACTGGTTTTAAAATTATAGAATTGCTTATCAAAGACAATGATTATAGGCTGGAACAGCTCAACAATAATATTAAGACATTGAACTCTGTAATTGTCAATGATTTGCTCTTTCCTGATCAAGTGGAATATAGTGGCATTTTTAAGGAAACTGATAGATCTATTTTAGTGAATTTAACCCGCAAGATTAAAAAATAGGACAGGGACAGACTTGATTATGAAGTTGGTAAATGGTACCCTAAACCTACTGGATTCAATCATTCTGCTGATAATAATTTTGCCAATGGATATGCGACTGTGGAGAATTTTTTGGTTGATGAGAACCAAGGACGGGAAGAACACCAAACTTTTTTAAACAGTCCTCTGGTCTGACTATCAGAGATTGGCAAACCATGGGAGTCAAATTTATATCACTTCCAACAAGGGTCACCATACCTGTCAACTGTCCCTGATTCAGACTCCAAAATGTAGCTCTGTCCTTCTTAATACCTCCTAAACTGGTGATCCTTGGAGGAAAGGTGGTGAATTATGCTCAATAAATAATGGCAGTAAGAGTTATAGATTTCTTTTATTTCACAAAATGTATAGTAATTAGCATTCTTTTATTCTGCCAGTGTCTCAAGTTAATAGTATTAATGTTTCTCCCTGATTCTCTTGAAATATGTCCCTGATTATTTGAGAGCTACATCTGCACAATGGTCTACCCCTGAGAAATCGAAGAAAGGGGAAGAGGAACTTGAATACACATTAATTGATTGTGTATGTGGATATTTTGGAAACTTTAGGTTATTGACTGACTGTTTTTTGATATGGCACTTAATGTTTTTAAAAAAAAGGAATTAATTTATTCCTAATTTTAGAATAGATTTATTGAAATAATTGATTCAACTCTAGCTTTTTACTAGTAAGCTAAATCTTAAATTGTTCTTTTCAGGCAGAATGAAAGTTTGTTCAGATTCCCTTATGAGTGTTGCTAGGAAAAGTGTTTTTGTGCCCCATCTATACAATGGAAACCTCACTGTCAAGGAAAGACAACGTTTAGCAGAATTTACTAGTAACAAAAATATCCATGTAATGAAACTGTACTTTCCTCTCCTTTGTGGAAATGAAAACGCTTGAACATTCACTGCTGTTTCAGCTGAAGGCTTCCTTCTCAGTATATGCTCAGCCAATCACCTGTCATGGAAGAGAGACAGAGTGAGGGATTGTTTGAGCTTTTGAAGGTTGGCCATCACTAGGTTAACTTGACAGCTCAAAATGCCACTGAGACCATGTGAAATTTGAACATCTGCTGTTTCAGATAAATAGGACATATTTAACTGTACTTTCCACCACACTGTTGGAGCCTCATATTCCTGGCCTTTACTGAAGTTTCAAGGAGTTCTGTCTCTTTCTTTAGGCTTGCACATCTTTAAGGAATAGTAGAGGATTAAACATGCACAGGCGGTACAGACACATTAAAAATCACTTCTCTGGTAATTGTGCTAGTTTTGTTTTTTTTTTTTTTCAAAAATATTTTTAATTTGTTTTCATTATAGACCTAGACAAATGTACATATAACAAAGACAATAAAACAATAACAAAACTATTTACAATATTTACATTCATCCATGATAGTAATTTTATCCATGAAAAGTTATCAGTATTTGTTCAAAAGGTTTTCCAATTTTTGCCATGCTATTTTTGTGTAATGTTGTGAGTTCTATAACCAATGGTTTGCAGTTCTTTTTTACAAACAACTTTTGCTAAATTAATCTTTAAACATCAAATCTTGTTTACTTTTCCAGTTCAGAGTAATAACTTTTCTGGCAATTGCAAGAATTGACCAGAGTAATTGAATCTGAGATTTAGGTATTACATTGGGTGTAGGAACATTGAGTAGGATTAGTGAGTTAGAAATATGACAGTTATCAGACCATAAAGTATTTACAAAATATCTGAAGTCTTTCCAGTATTGAACAACATTTCTGCATTCAATGAATATGTGAACCCAGTTGGCATCTAATAATTCATCACATTTACAACATTTTATGTGGAGTATAGAAACTCCTTTCCATAAATTTCCATGTGTACAATCTCCAGTATAATGAAGAAGAGGTACCATACATAGAATTCAATAACAATTTTTTTGGATTCATCAGATATTTGTTCTCCATTAATCTTTACATAGTAATTCCAAAAATCTGAGTCAAACTTGAGTGTCTTCTCTTAGTATCTTACAGATAGGTGAGATACTTAATTTTTGATATCTGTCTTTTCAAGACATCTAATAAAAAGCTGAATCAAACCAGTTATAGATTCCATCTCGTCTCTACTTTGATACTTTCATTTTGTTTTCTGTAAAATGCCGTAATGAGTGTATAAACAACCTTCTTGACTATTATCAAAACTACATAAAAGAGAGTTTAATACTCATTTTCAGTAAACTGATGCCAGAATATCAAGTTATTTTCCTTTAATTTTTGCATCACATTGATATTGAAAGAATCTGGGCAATCAGGGGAGTATGCTGTAGGGATATAAAAAATAGAAATTGTTTAATATTGTAATTACAATCAATTATAATTTTAAAGTTATATATTTGATTAATGCCATAAGAAAAATGATCAAACTTCTTAAATAAAATCCACGTAAAACCCAATGAACTCTACTTATTCCATATTGTTCCTTAAGTTGATTTTCTATCGTTCTGATATCAGTTATATGAATCTCATGTATTGTTTTCCAGACAGATATATAGGTAGGTGTGATCCAATGTAATAATATATTAATTATAACTGATTTGGAATAAAGATCTAAGCTAAGGAATGCAATAATAATATATTAATTATAACTGATTTGGAATAAAGATCTAAGCTAGGGAATGCAATCCCATTACTGTTCCAAGCTCTAATGTACCATTTATATGCAATCCTAGGTTTTAAAGGGGAACCATACAAATTTAAGTAGCATGGAATCTAATATTTTAAATATGTTTTTGGGAGAGGGTAGTATCAATGACTGTATATAAAACAAAATTTTAGGTAAAATTATCATTTTAAAGAGAGCTTATCCTCCATTGTGAAGAACATTTTATTCCATCTTTTCATTAGTTCACTAATGGTGGTTATTAAATTATTGTAGTTTAGTTTAACAGACTCTTTCCATGTACTGTTTATACTGACACCCAAATATTCCAATACATCATTCTTCTAATTAAACAGGCTGCCCTCTCTTAGTTTTTTTTTATCTTTTTGTTAATTAGTAATGTTTTGGATTTATTATTAAATTTAAGCCCTTAAATACTTTCAGACTTGCTTAAGGTATTTAGAACATCATGCAAAGAACCATCAGTATCACTCAACGTTAACAACATATCGGCAAATAATTGTATCTTAGAACAATAGTCCTTATTAATTTGAAAGCTTTTTATATTTTGCTTGTTTCTGGTATATGTAGCAAAAGGTTCCATTGAAAGAGCAAACAATAATGGTGACAAAGGTCAACCTTGTCTAGTTCCCTTGAGGATTTCTAGTGGTGAGGATAGACATGATCCGATTTTCACATAAGCTTGTGCCCCACTATAAATTTTCATTAATAAGTTGACAAAATCTGAAGAGAATTCAAAACCAATTTTTTGTAGATAAGACCCAACTAATAGAATCAAAAGCCTTTTCTATGTCTAGGCTGATAATAGTTGTTTTTTTGTATTTGTATGCTATGTCTATTAATGATAGTAATTTAATAATGTTATCTTGCACTTTTCTATGAAGAATGAACCCTGTCTGATCATTATGTATTAGATTAGGTAATATTTTCTTTATCCTATTAGGTAATATTATCATGAAAATTTTATAATCCGTGTTTAGTAACGAAATTGGCCTATATGAATCACAAGATTTGGGGTCCTTACCTTGTTTTAATATGGGGGAGATAATTGAGTATTTCCACGATGGGGGTGTTATACATTTTTGCTTAACCATAGTAAAGGCACTCATCATTTTCTTTATTATATACTCTGGAAAAATCTTATATAGTTCAGGAATTATTCCAAACAATCCTGAATTTTTCATTTGCTCTTTCACTTCTGTTAGTGTTGTTTGTTTATTTAATATGTTATTTTGTTGCATTGACACCTTAGTAGTTCTATTTTCTTGAATAAAAGTATTTATTATATTATCTGTCTCCAAAAGTGGTGTGTTGCTATTTATATATCTATAGTAGTTTTTGACCATTTCTAATATGCCCATTAAGTTAGATGTACTCTTAACTGAACCATCTCTTTTATATTTAATCTCATTAATAAGATTTTGTTTATTTTTTGGATCTTTATCGCTATTGTATATAGATATTTGGGATTTACAGCATAAGATTGTAGTAATTTAAATTTTTCCAGGTTTATGGCTACCTTATGATTCAGAACTTCTAAGTATTTTTGATTTAACTTAGTAATTTGCTACTTTATTTGGTTTTGCATCCATTATTATCTTGTCTATGTTTGTTTGTAAATTTAAAAGTTCTTTGTCCCACTCTCTCCTTTTTCTAAGGTACCAAGCTTTTATTCTACCATATGTATATAAACTTTAAAGGTGTCCCATAGTATAGTATCAGTCACTTTACCATTATCATTTGTTTCCATAAACATGTCTATTTCTTTCATTATCCAGTCCCTAAAGTCATTTAACTTAGTTATGTAAGCAGGGATTCTCTGTAGAAATCTTAAAAATCATCTGTATGTGTAGTTAATGTAAAGTTTATATCATTATGGTCCAAAAGTGGACAAGTCATTATAGATACGTCATTTATTTTAGAGTATATATTATTTGATACAAAGACCTTATCAATGTTTGTGTACCAAACGTATATGAATAGCGAGTATAGAATAGGGAATAATGTTCTCTTAGACCATGTATATCTTTAAGGTTCATCTGGTTTGTAAAGTCATTTACCTTCTTGGCTTGAGATGTTAGTTTTATTTTACCCTTTTTAGAAGTATCATTGTCGGATGATAGGCAGTTAAAATCATCTGTTGCTGTAATTTCCCCTTTTGCATTTAAAGTAATCGGGTCCAGATTTTTGTCAACATATTTAGTACTCAGTCCTGGTATCCAGTATGTATTAATCAAAGTATAATACTTCCTATTGATTTCCAAAATAACCATGCTTAGCATCCCATCTTTATCTGAAATTGTATCTATAATTCTTGGCATAGTATAAGTATTTTTCCATAGAATAGGAGTGCCCCTTCTCTTGGTCTTTAAAACATGAATCAGCCAGAATGGTATAGCCATTGAATGAGTATTTTTGTAAATCTTTTTTTAATAGATGGGTTTCCTGAAAAAAAGATGATCTGGGCTTTTTGCATTTTGATATATTTAAGCAAACCAGCTCTTTTGACTTTATTGTTCACACCATTAATATTTAATGATAAACATTTATAAGCCATTGACTATAATGTGTATGTTATTATTAAATGAAAGACCTTTCTTCCATGTTGACTTGAAATCTACTGAAAACTTACTTATCGTGGATGCATAACGCTTATTAAGCACTACTTTCAAAAACCCAAAACTATTTACAAACACATTCATGAAACACAAAGTTTTTGGTTTAGTTAAAAACTTAGCTAAACCATCCATCCACCACCTGTCCAATACCAAACGACAAATTATCCATCTCTGCTTAGAATATAGAATAAAAACAAAAAGGAAAAGCATTATGAAAGCAACTATAGAAATCTGAATCCATGAAATATACATGAGAATCAGTGTCCAATATATCTGAAACTACATGAATATGTCACATGTGATAATAGCACCTCTAATATGTAGCTATGCCAGAAATGCACATCAGATCAAAATATGTATAAACATTAGAAGCTGAGGGTTAAGAAGATTGTCATTATTTCCAAGACTTTTCAAGCAACATCAGATAATTTAAACCATTTTGTCAGTCATCTGCCTAACATTTTTCATGTAGGGATCTGTTGAATATATATATATATATATATATATATATATATATATATATATATATATATATATATAAAAAACACTTATTACAACATAACTATTATATTTTGCAATTATACACATATTACTCAGATACCACAGTGCAAGGAGAACATGATTGACTTCAACAATTGAAAAAGTCCAAACTGGGAGTAAACAAACACGGCTCTCTTGATATTAAATAAAAGACAAAACATTTATTCAGGTACAAACTAGTGAGTGCTTTCATGCCTCCTGACACTTCTTCAGAAGAGGTGCCAGGAGGCACAAAAACGCTCACTAGTTTGTACCTGAATAAAAATTTTGTCTTATTTAATATCAAGAGAGCCGTGTTTGTTTACTCCCAGTTTGGACTTTTGCTACTGCATTTTACTTTTTTTGGGAGAGCTTCATTCCCAGCTGCTTTTGGATTTGTGTTTTGGACTTCAACAATTGGCTAAGCTTCTGGTGTCATTCTAAGAGGATCCAGTATCTGTCTGTCTGGGATGACATGATCGACAGACCATAATGTTTTGCCAGAGATTGCCTGCACCTGTCGCCCTTGGGATTCCGGATACCAGCTAAGGCTCTTGCCATCCCTATAGTGCCTTTTTTAGGCAAGGTTCAAATGACAAATTCACCACCATAACAGGTGCAAGCAAGCAAAATCTGAGGGTAATGCTGCTCAATGCTAGAAGTCTAAACCTCAAAATGCATTCACTTGAGGCACTCCTTAAAATGGAGAACATCGACATCTGTGCAGTGACAGAGACCTGGTTCAAGGCTCCAGAGAGCACCCCTGCATTACCAGGCTATAATTCATACCACATCTTTCGGCCACCTAACCTGGACCGAAACACTAAAGGTGGAGGCGTGTCCATATTCATTAAGGATATCCACACCTCCAGGCTAGTTGCTCAGCATAATGCATCCAAAATTATCCATGTGCAACTAACTTTGTGCAAGACTGCAATCCAAATTGTAACTTGCTACAGATCCCCCACTCCTCATTTCTTGATACACTGGAAGATATTAGGGTACAACCCAACACTTTAATAATGGGCAATTTCAACTACTCCACCATTAACTGGGAAAACTACTCATGTACCAACTCTTTTGCTCAACGTTTTCTGGAATTAATAAATTCCACCGCCTTGGATCAATGTATCCACACCCCCACCAGGGGCAGCAATATCCTAGACCTGGTCATTACCAATATTGGCGACCGGTGTTTCACACCAGAGGTCAATTCCACATTGGTCAGATCTGATCACAAACTAATTAACCTAGACAGCCACATCCCGCCCCCACCCCCCAATTAGGGAAACCACTGTAAAAAATTTGTACAAAGCCAACTTCACGCTTCTTAAGACAGAAGTGGCAAACTTCACGACACCCATGCAGACAGACAATAGAGGTACGACTGCTGAATCCTACACAAATGCACTTTATAAGCACTTACATGAGTGCATGGATCATGCTTTCCCTAACAGAACCAAGATGCTATCCTCCAAAAAAATTAAGCCAATCTGGTGGTCCCCTGCCATAAACAAACTCTACAACAGAAGAAAGAAACTGTTGCAAAAAAAAAGTAATATCCCATGATTGGAGGAACTCCCCTGGTCAGCCTCAGTAAGAAGCTGAGATCCCTCATAAAATCCTCCAAAGCTAGTTACGGAAACAAAATCGCCACTGATTCTAAAGACAACCACAAAGCATTCTGTAGCTATATCAAGAATCGCAATGGCACTAAATATACAGAACCAACTGATATTGCCAACATCCTGGCAGATAGGTTCAGTGCTAACTTTACCCCCCCCCCCACCCCCTAAAGGGCCCATCTCTATACCAGAAGAATGCAAAGTTCCTGTAATCATGGCTGCACAGGTAAAAACCACACTCTCCAAAGCCAAGAACACAGCATCCATGGGATCTGACAACATCCCAGACTGCGTTCTACATGAACTGCAGAATGAACTGACACCCCACCTAAGCACGATGTTCAATCATAGCCTCACCTCAGGCTTTGTGCCCACTGAATGGCGCACAACAACAGTTATCCCACTCCACAAAGGCAGAGCCACCACGAACCCCGGGAACTACCACCCCATTAGCCCTAACGAGCCTGGTCTGCAAGGCCATGGAACGTATCATCATGGAACTTATAAACAAAGACACTGGTAATCTCCAAACTCTGGACCTCACCCAGTTTGGGTTTGTAAAAGGCAGAGCATGTCTCCTAAACCTGATAGATTTCTTTGAAGCAGTCACCAAAGCCATAGACGAGGGTAAGGTGATTCACACAGCCTGTCTAGATTTCGCTAAGGCTTTTAACACCATCCCCCACTCTGGAATTATAGATAAACTCACTGAACCAGGTATAAATCCCTATGTCACAAGATGGGTTGCCAACTGGCTCACTGACAGAACCCACACTGTGAAAGTAGCAGACTCCAAATCTGACTTCCGACCACTGACAAGTGGAGTACCACAGGGTTCAGTCTTGGGTCCTCTCCTGTTTGGTATCTACTTTTCTGAAGTACAGGCTAACACAGAAGGTCTTTGGCTAACAAAGTTTGCAGATATCTGCAAACTAGGAGCCTTAATTGAAGCTCCTAACTATGTGGACATCCTACAAAAGGGCTTCACTGAGACAGATGTCTGGTGTCAAAGCCAAGGCCTCAAGCTCAATGCCAAAAAGTGCATTGTCATCTCCTTTGGTAAAAACTTTGTACCCGTGAGCTACCACATAGGTGGTACTTAACACCGGAAGTGTGATAAGAGACCTTGGGACACAGGTGGACAGTATCTCTCCTTTGATAATCACATTGCCACAGTAGTCAGAAAGTCCTTCTGTGGCACACCTCATCACAAAAGGTTTTTCATCCAGGAAAAAAGTGTGCATTGTTCCCCTCTACTCTTCACTCATTAGACCCATTATAGAGTACAACTCCCCTTTTGGTATGTACCTCACAAGACATCTACAACAACTGGAAATGCCGTAGAAATACCTCACAAAGTGGATTACCGGCTTCAAACAGATGCCCTACACAGACCATCTCAAAAAAACTCCAGCTTTACTCCATTGCATATCGCCTACTCAGAGGCGATTTCTGCCTAACATACAAAGCTATGTCAAACCCAGAGCTATTGGACATGCTCCACTTAAAGAAATCCCAGTCCCTCTGAGCTACACGTTCTAAGGACCTAAACCTTGTCACCACAATAAACAGAACATGGTGGAGGGATAGATTCCTGTCCTAGAGACTTCCCGTACTTTTGAACAAACTACCTATCTATATCAAACAAAGCTGCTCATGAGCACTCTTCAAAAAAATCTTGATGATTGGATGGGAAATAGGAAATTCACCCCGGAGATCACCTCTGTGGCTCTGGCACAGGAAAATAATTTTCTTGGGTGGCGAAAGCCAGGGTACCTTTTTGGATAGGCTTGTATAGGCCCTAGGGCCAATAGCCTAGTACCTACCTATGAACCTATATCTATGTTGGCGTCTTCCATCAAGAAGGGGAGAGAGAATAAAAAGGGGCTTCACAGCCTTCTTTTTAGTTGCTAAAGGTTTAGTTATATAACATAAGTTTGATGTTAATATGCATAAAGAATTTTATAATGCAGCTCCTAGTTCACTTGATTTAATTTATTTACTGATAGTGTCATTGACTCTGCAGAATGTATGCACCTGTAAGAGAACATAGGCATTTTCAAAAGAGTTAAACACTTTTATCAGAACTAATTATTTACCATTTAAAGTATCTAGTGAAGGATAACAGAATTTCAAGAGAAAAGAATTCCAAGTACAACCATTTAACAAGTTCAGAAGGTCAAATTATGTCATTACTGTTTTTTCCTCAAGCTGCAGCTTCATAAACTTATTAAAAAGTATCTAAATAGGCTCATGCACAACAGAAGTCGTCTCTAGTGGAGAAAAAAGCATTTTTCAGTGGGAAATTAAGATCCTGAAGCTTTGCATTTACAGAAACCAAAAAAAAAAAAACACTTAAGCTGCCTTGTCAGTGCATGTCATGAATCTCCACAATGAGAACAGTCACACAGACCACCAGTTTTCTCACAAAACATCAACATCATGAAAAAATGAAACCTTTCATATAAAACCAGCTGTTTAGAAGTAACTCCCTCATATCAGAAATCATATTATAGCATTTCATTTACCCACCAGTTAAAAAAAGGAAACTATATATATATATATATATATATATATATATATATATATATATATATATATATATATATATATATATATATATATATATATAGATGATCGAAACTCATATGGCTGACACCATATGAGCAAACGTTTGAAAGGCCAACAAATGGTAGCAGAGATCCTGCTACAGTGCAGGACTGGGAGATTCGCCTTTCCTGCACTGTAATGCAATCTCCAAGTGAGAATATTTAAGTAGCAGGTGGTGCGGGGGTGCTTGCCCCCCTGCATAACACAGTTTTACTGTGTTTACAGGTAGGTAAATGGTGCTCTTTCAGGATGTCAGTCTTTCGGAATGTCGATCATATGGTGACGAACATATGACAGTTGCCATTCTGAACAGTCAATATTCTGAAGTAGACCCATATATATATATATATATATATATATATATATATATATCTCACTTGTATTTGGCTGTCTGTAAAACACCATTAATGTATTGTATTAATGTTTAAATGTATCTAAACAGAGTCTAAAACATCTAGTTAGAAACGCTAATCAGAAACACCTTGTTTACCCCACCACTGACCTACTAGAAAAAAATGCACTTTGGTATTAAGTTAAATTATACTATTACAGAAGAACTGGAAGACATTCATCATTTGTAGTTATTTAAAAGGGAAAAGTATGTAAAGTACTTATAATGGGGAAAAGAGAGAAAAGGAACATTGGTAACAAAAAAGAATAGGAAGAAAGAAGAGAGAGAGAGAATGTTGTTTAAATACTTCTATATGTAATTAGAAGTAGATATAAAAAGGAAGAGAAAGTTAATAATAAAAATGATTCATATTACCTTACAGCATAGAGACTTTCCAGAATCAAATGTATTATGATTAATAAAGCAAAGCATTTAAAATTAGAAGGAATTTATTCATTTGTCCTTTAGTTTCTTAGTTTTGTTTGCTCCTTCCTTCACATGTCATCCATTTTTTGTTGCCTGTCTCTTCACACTCTGGGATGACCATTCTATTTCTTCTATGTCCGACAGTGTTTTCTTCTTTTGGATAAATTCTACTGCTTCTTGTAGGGAATCAAAGATTTTCACTCCTTCTGGCAAGGTGATTTTTATTCTTGCAGGAAAAAGAATTTGAGCTTTAATATTGGCTTTTTTCAAGGACTTGGTGGAACACACTCCTTTCTTCTGGATATGACTGTAGAGGTGTAGTCATTGTCAAAACGAATAACTTTTTCATCCATCTTAATAGGGGAATTAGTCCAAGCTGATTTCAGCACTAAGTCCTTGTCTTGCAAGGAAAGAAATCTTAACTGTTATAGACCTGGGGTTAGATGAACTCCGAGATGAAGCTGGATTTGCCAGGGACGGGATGAGCCCTCTCAGTTCCCAAAGGGAGAGATTCAGGCATATTTAGTGCTGATGAAAACCACTTATTGAGGAATTGAATCATGTTAACCCCCTTTCTTTGTCAGGAATTCCATATATTCTTATGCTCATCGTGTTTCACTGCTGCAGCCATTACACTTGGGTTATCCTGCCGTCAGGCGGTCCCGCAGTCGGCCAGAGTTCCAAAGTCTTGGTCCGGTGTCAGTTGCTGTCGCCTCCTCCCTGACGTCAGTGCGTCAGGGGTATATAAGAAGCTGCCAACGCCATTTTCTTCAGTCTTTCTTGCCGCGCGGTGCCCGAAGCAAAAGCAGCTCGCAAGGGCCGGTCGGCCGACTCCTGAGATATCAAATTCTATTTTCAGAACTGAAGTCTTCAGTAAAGCTAAGTACTCCGTTTTGGGAAACTTTTTCTTGCCTCAGACCGATGTCAGTAAAAGTTAATAATTGTATTTCTTGTGGGAAGCAAATACCTCATAAGGATTTTCATTCTTACTGTATTCCATGCCTAGGCCCAGATCATGATGTCACTAGTTGCTGGTTTTGTGCTAGATTTAACAAATGCACTATTAAACGTCGGTTTGATTTTGCTCGCCATTACTTTGGCCGAAGGTTTAATTATACCATGCCGTCGGAACAACCAACGACCGGAATTCACAAAAAATGCAAAGACAAAGATAAGGACAGGCATCCGAGGCCCAAAACTGATGACAAAGCCTCTTCTAGGCCATTCCCCGGTTCTCAGTGAGGCGCTTTGGCAGCCCCTGACTCCCACTACCTCAGAGCCGCAGGCCGCAACCGACTCCCACGTGAAGTTGCCTAGGCCTCTGGGTACTCAAGGTGTTGGGCCTACGGAGACTAACCCTTCAGATGGGTCCGGAGCCGCTGAGCAGGCATCGGCTTCTGAGGGTGTTTTCAGACCTTCACAACTTACTATTGCATCTACAGCCAAGTCTAAAACTACATTGAAGACAAAGAAGCAAGTACAGCATTCACCTGGACAGGCCTCCATGCCTAAAAAGCAGATGCTTAAAATGGCCGAAGACTTAATTACTCTTATCAGTGGTTCCCATCCCCCTCCTGAAAAAAGGCCTAGGCAGGATACAGACTATGATTCCTCTGACCAGGTTTCAGTATATTCTGATTCCTCTTCAGACCAGGGATACTCCTTACTCTGATGCTGAAGAATCAATTCCTTCAGCCTCTCCTCCTGAGGATTACTCTTTTGGGGAAACTTTACATACCATGAGGGAACATTTCCATTGGGAGGGCCAGGATTACTCAGAATCCAAGAAAAGGCTCAGAGACGTTCTTTTATTGCCTCAGCACAGGCCCCTTGCTATTCCGTCAGTGTTGGATATTGTGGACGATGTGTTCTCTGAATCCATTTTAAATCCAGATTCTTTACCCCCTGCTCCAGTCAAGCCAGACAGGTACTACAGAGTCCCTGACTCTCACAAATTTCTTTATAAAAACCCTGCTGCTGACCCAGAAACTATTTCCCAGGGTCCCAAAGGGGGTAAAGGCCTCCACGGCTAAAAATCCAGTTCCCTCGGACAGGGATTCTAGAGCATTAGACAGATGGGGGAAGAAAGTTTACACTTCTATAACTGTAGCAGTGAGGGCTTTAAACTGCCAGTTTCACATGCTTAAATATCAACAGTATTTACTGTCTCAGTTAAAACAGAAAATGAGCACAAGTGCAGAACAACCTGATTTTAAGGAAATGCAGGATTTATTGCATGCAGCTGAGCAAGTGGGAAAGCATACTTTGCAATGTGGTTTTGATTCATTAGAAGCTTCTTGTAGAGCAGCAGTTACAGGATCTGTGAGTCGAAGGCATGCTTGGTTAAAGGAACAAAGCTTACCAGATCATGTTAAGGCAAAATTATTGGATGCTCCTTTACAGCAAGATATTTTATTTGGTGTTAAGGCAGAAGAGGTACTAAAGAAAATGGAGGATAAGGCAAAGTCTCTGCAAACAGTGAAGGATTTCTTACAGGTACAACCACCACGATTTAGCAGGAATTGGCCTACTAAAAATTGGTCTTTTCCAGTGTCAGACAGGCCACAAAGAGGCAGATACAGACGCCCAAGAGGCAGATCTCAGCCCCAAGGCTCTTGCAGACCACGACAGTGGGGTGCTTCGACCCCAAAAGGAGGTGAAGACAAGTCACAACCTTACAGGAAACAGTCCCAATGACTTCCCCCTTCCAGTGCCAAACTCTTTCCGTTTGGCAGCGCCCTTAGGGGGGAAACTAGCACTTTTTTCACAAAACTGGCAAGCAATCACCCAAGACAAATGGGTGCTGAATATTGTGTCTCAAGGCTACAGGTTCCACTTTCATACTTTACCAAGGCTAAAAGGAATGCCAGACCTGCCACAAAATGAATGGGCAGAGGCACAAAAACAAATTACAGCCCTCATGGACATGAGAGTTATTCAAAAAGTACCACAGCAAGAACAAGGACAAGGATTTTACTCAAGACTCTTCCTGGTCCACAGAAAGGACAAAGCCTGGAGACCCATACTAGACCTTTCCACTTTAAATACTTACCTGGATGTTCCGAAATTCAAAATGTTGACACTACAGCAGCTCCTTCCCATGTTGGGCAAGAAAGCTTGGCTGGTTACTTTGGACCTCAAAGAGGCATACCTGCATGTCCCTATCAGACAAAATTGCAGAAGATACCTCAGATTCATAGCTGGTTCAATGCACTACCAATTCTCTGCACTGCCCTTTGGCTTATCTACTGTGCCCAGGGTCTTCACAAAGTGCCTGGCACCAGTAATTGAATTTTGCAGACAAAAAGGAATTCAAATATATCCATACTTGGACAACTGCCTGATTCAAGTGGAGACCAAGGACATTCTTCTAAAGCATCTGGCGTTTATAAAAAAGTTAAGTTGCCTAGGGTACACAGTAAACGAAAAGAAGTCAAAACTAGTGCCCTCACAAGAGATAATATTCCTGGGTGCCAGCTTAAATACAACAGCCCAGATGGCTTATCTCACGCCAGACAAACAAGGACAACTGACTCAGTATTTTCAATTGATGGCAACAAAGTCCCAACTCCCTGCAAGAAAAATTCTGCAGGCCTTGGGATTCATGGCATCCTGCATACTACTAATTCCATATGTTAGACTGCATATGAGGAAATTACAATGGTACCTAAAAGTGTTTGGATACAACACTCTCACAGCTTGGAAACAGTAATACCACTAATTCCCTGCCTACAACAGGAGTTTTGATGGTGGGCACAGGCATGTCACCTCAACAAGGGTCAGCCTTTCACTCTTCCCACAGCCAGGCAGACTTTAACAACAGATGCTTCGGATTACGCCTGGGGAGCACACATGGCAGGAAAATGTATTCAGGGCAAATGGACCACAGACCAAATGCATCTTCACATCAATCAAAAAGAGATGTTGGCTGTTCAAAATGCCCTAACAACTTTCAAGGACCTTCTGCATCCAGGAAAATTACTGTTAAAGACAGACAACACCACAGTAATGTGGTACATAAACAAGCAAGGGGGCACTCATTCTTACCCCCTATGCAGACAAGCCATGACCTTGTGGAACACAGCTCTAACTTATCAAGTTCATCTGCAAGCACAATTCCTGCCAGGAAAGAAAAATACTCTGGCAGACGACTTAAGCAGAAACATCATGGATCCTCACGAGTGGAAATTAAATCCACAAGTTTTCAGCATGATAATGCAAAAATGGGGGTACCCGGACATAGATATCTTTGCCTCCCCACTGAATTGCCAACTACAAAAATTCTGCACAAGGACTTATCACACACATGCATGGAAAGTGGATGCTCTTTCGTTCAGCTGGAAAAGCCTAAACGTTTATGCCTTCCCACCTCTGCCTCTCCTTTCAAAGGTACTCCTAAAAGCCAGACAAGAAAAACCACAGATGATTCTGATTGCTCCAGACTGGCCACGCCAGCATTGGTACCCAATCTTAAAGAACTTAGCTCAAGGCCCACCTTGGATTTTGCCTCAAATTCCACACCTTCTAACTCAGCAAAACAATCAGATCCTGCACAGTCAGCTCAAAACCTTATCCCTGGCTGCATGGCAGATTCATTAGCCAAACATACAACACCTCTCTCTAAAGCTGTTAAGGATGTCATTTTGGAGGCCAGGAGGCCTAGCACCAGGAAATCTTATTCAGAAAAATGGAAGAGATTCTGTGCCTGGAACCAGGCTCAAAGCCTTGACCCTCTTGTCCCTAACATTCTTCAGATACTACAATACTTAACTGAGATGCTGGACAAAGGACTATCCTTCTCATCCATTAAGATCCACGCTTCTGCCATCTCTGCTCATTACAACACAGATCCTCCTATTTTCTCTCATCCATTGCTAAAGCAGTACCTCAGAGGGATTAAAAACATAAGACCGCCCCGGAGAGCACCAACACCTACTTGGGACCTCAATTTTGTCTTGGAAAAACTCACTTTGCCTCCTTTTGAGCCAGCCAATTCAGCAGAATTAAAATATATATAATGGAAAACTGCTCTGCTACTGGCAATAACCTCAGCACGAAGAGTCTCAGAACTACAAGCACTAATGGCAGTGGAGCCTTTCATCATCTTCCACCAAGACAGGGTTTCCTTGAGAACAAACCCTTCATTTATGCCTAAGGTGGTATCCAGTGTGGCTCTTAACCAAACTATTCACTTGCCAACTTTTTATCCAAATCCCCAGAATAAAGGGGAAAGAATTCTACATTCCTTGGACATACACAGGCAATTACGCTTCTACTTGGACAAAACGAAAGCTTTCAGAAAAACTGAACAATTGTTTGTATGTTATGCTGCAAGATCACAGGGAAAGGCTATTTCAAAGCAGACCATTTCAAAGTGGATAGGACACTGTATCCGGTTCTGCTACACACAGCATGGGAAACCTGTGCCATCTAACATTAGACCACATTCCACCAGGGCAACTGCAACTTCTACTGCCTACCTTAGAGGAGTACCTACCAAAGACATTTTGGAAGCTGCAACTTGGAGTTCAGTGCACACCTTTACCAAGCATTATCACTTCCTCTTTACTCTAGATCCAGAGCTGGCTTTGCCACTGCAGTGCTGCAGGGCCTCATAGCCACACCAAATCCTCTATAGAACCAACCACCCTGACTCAGCTTTGGGATTCAACCCAAGTGTAATGACTGCAGCAGTGAAACACTATGAACATAGTACAGTTTTGTACCTACCATAAATGTAGATGTTCGAGTGTCTTCACTGCTGCAGTCTTGGTTACACACCCACCATCCCCTCTTTCTTAGCTGGGTCTATCTATAACTTTCTACACTATACTACCTATGTGGTGTATTTGCTGGTTACTGAAGGTTTTGTTTTTACCTTATTGTATGTTTTGTAAGCAATATGTATTGCCTATCTTTTTGGGGACACATGACATCTGGGGCAAGAAAAACTGAAGAAAATGGCATCGGCTGCTTCTTATATACCTCTGACGCACTGACGTCAGGGAGGAGGCGACAGCAACCGATGACAGACCAAGACTTTGGAACTCTGGCCGACTGCGGGACTGCCTGATGGCAGGATAACCCAAGTGTAATGACTGCAGCAGTTCTAACATCTACATTTATGGTAGGTACAAAACTGTACTTTGTTCCTCCTTGATCTACTTTCAAGGTCTTCCAGTTTCTTAATCAGTCTGGTGTTTTGTTTCAAAAGAAATTCATTTTGATGTTAATTTTCTGTCATTCTAGTATCTAGGCTAGTTACTGTTTCCTCTAAGGCAAGAATCTGCTCAGATTGTTTTTTTACTATTCCATTTAGAAGTTCCAGTTGTTTACTGCATTCTAGTTTGGTAATATCCATTTTGTTTTCAAATTTGTCCATTTTTAGTGACAGTTCTTGGATGTTTGTTATAAGATGTATTTCTTTCTTCACTGCATTCTCCTGGTGTGGGTTCTTCGAGTTGCTCATCTTGAGATCTCCAGTAGGAAACTTCTTGACAGAAATAATTAAAAAACTCTCTTGACTATGTATTAATTTTTATAAAATAATAGAGTCTATGTTAATCTAACTTTTAGTGTACTTTGAGTTTTCAAAAAATGTAAGTACATTTCATGTCAGGAAATTAAAATCTAAGCAGAGCTATGGATTTCTGCTGCTATCAGACTGGCATCTTGACCATGCTCCCGTAAACGTGCTTCTAATAGCTACATCAAACATATTAGCAGTACTTTGTCAGCTTGTTGAAGTACTGAGTTCCAGAACACAGCTGTCACTGGACATTCATTTGTGTGTTATCCATCTAAAATTACCATTACCTTAATATTATCAGAGCTGGAATCCCATTCTCTTCATGATCACTGGCCTTTAATTTTAATTCTGAAAGTATACAAGCATTCAGGAAACAGGCACACTAAAACCATAGTCAAACACTGTAGTAAAAAGAAGTGAGCTCCCTAACTGCATGTACAGATAATTTCAGTTTTCACTTTGCAATTTCTGTTTCTTAATTTACAAGAAAATCCTAAAAGCTAAACTAATACTCCAGCACTGTTAGACATGCATTTTGGTTGATATTTGTTTTGCTGGAACCAATTTCAGTGAAATAATTAGTCCCGCTTGACTCATTGGACAGACTCGAAAGGCCAGTGCTTACAGATTTTCCCAAGGTTCTTTGATCATGGAGATGGTTATATAATACAAGTAAGTGCTAATCACCCCCCCACCACACACACACACACACACACACACACAGTATCATGGCATAATTGCTAAATGACCCCGGGGCTCAAGATTCATTATCCATAATAAAAACTACTGCAGGCCACAATAAAAAGTTCACGCTCCATATTTAGGCATTAATTGGGGTTCTGATGGTTATGTTGTATTGTGCACCCTAAAAGTTTTTATAACATTGACTGGCAACTGTTAAAGTTAGGGTTTCCACCTATTCAAATGTCCAAAATGGGACATTTGTAGAAATGTGAGATTTTGCAGGGCAAAACATGCCCACAGCCAGTGTAAAGGACAGGACCTCACTTGTTTGCCAAAATAAAAGCATATTCTTGTAGCATTTGAGTTGCTTATGCTATTTCTTATAACATTTAGGTGTTTTAGATTAAAAATAACTGTTTTATGCAGCTATTAAAAAAAGCTTATGAAATATTTTTTTCCCTAAAATCTTGGGACATTTGTCATGTTTGTTTTTTTTCGCAAGACACAACTGCCCAAAGAGGGACTGTCCCTGGCAAAGTGGGACAGGTGATAACCTTAGTTAATGTAGACTATCAGATTAAACAGGTATGTTACTGAAGAAGTCAGTGAGAGTGCCATTCCCTTTAAATATACGAAGCAAGAAACTGTACATTGCTATAGTAGTAAAACACTTTTTATAAGAAGTGCCCTTCTGAAAAAATATTATATTTAAATATATACAGATAGAGATGTATATATAGATATAGGTTCATAGATTAGTACTAGGCTAACTGCCTTTATGGGCCATTTTAAGCCTAGCCAGTTATCCCACGTGAGAATCAAACCCTGTACCTTGTTTCTGTAAGGTAAATACCTTAACCATTACACCAATCTCCCACCCATAATTTGTATGTAATAAAGAATTTATATACTTGTATGTGTGTATGTGTGTTTGTGTATATATGTGTATGTATATATATATATATATATATATATATATATATATATATATATATATATATGTGTGTGTGTGTGTGTGTGTCTGTGTGTATATATATATATATATATGTGTATGTATATATATATATATATATATATATATATATATATATATATATATATATATGGGTCCTATTTGTTTTGTCGACAGTATGGTTCATCGAACCGTACTTTATCGAAATTACTTTAACGAAAGTGCATTTTGTCAAAAATACACTTTCGCTAAAGAAAACAAACAAAAAAAAATGCCATTTGCATGTAACATTAGTTGTACATCAACGTATACTGTTGATGTACATCTAAGGAAACTTTTGTTGAGATCGTAGTACAGTGGGGATAAGGGAATATTCCCTTTTCCCCACTGTAGTGCGATCTCGGAGTGAGAATATTAAAGCAGGGGGAGATGTGGGGGGGGGCAGCCCCCACATGGGGGATGCAGGGCGGCTTGCCCCTTGCATAATACTGTGTAGTGTATTCTAGTTTTTGTTTGTTTATTCGGCGAAAGTGGAATGCACTTTTGCGGAAGTGAGTTTGACAAAGTACAGTTCGATGAACCGTACTTTCGATTTAAGAACGTAGACCCACATAAGCACAGATGAGAACTGCAGAATTATTTCAGTATGACAGGATATCAGTTACAGTCAAAGTCTTGTAAAGTCCCCATTTTGGAGTTAGGAGAGTGGCCTCTGTTATTTGTAGACGATGGTGTCCTTTTAAACTCAAGTGACTGATCTACATTATGGGTTTGAGTGATTTGCTGCAGATTAGCCCCTCCAAATCAGAGGTCATGGTTCTCTCCTGGAAAAGTGCACTGTCCTCTGCATGTTGAGGGGGCAGTTAATTCCGATGGGGGAGCCATGTTCTACAGATGAAGATAGGGATCGCAAGTCTGACCAGTGAGTATGGATGAGCAGAAGCGTACTCCAGGCATTATACTGCAGGGAGATGATGGAGAGAGAGACAATTCATAGGATGAAGTTATGGGTATATTGATCAAACTTTGTCCTGATCCTCATCTGTGGTTTTGAGATTTGGGAAGTGACTGTGAGGATGAGATCATTAATGCAAGTGGCGGAAATAAAATTCATTTGCACGTGAATGGGATTCATTCTTCTTGACAGAGTGAGAAGTTTGGAAGTCCACAAGAATCTCAGGGTACAGGTACTGCACTTCTGTGTTGAGAGGTCCCAGTTGATTTGATCTTGGCACTTTATGAAGATGTCTTTTAAATGTCTACAGGAAGGATATCAGGGTCAATCTACAGCAAGGATGGCCTTGTTGCAGACTCTGAACACGTTGTTGGATTATAACTCTCAGCTCAACTGTAAGTAACTAGGAATCCCATAGCATGAGCTGGCCATTTTTGCTGGGGATAGGGAAGTTCTGCCTAGCCTATTGAGATTTCTACCACTGTATCCTTTGCCAAGATGAGTTTTAAAGATGGATGGATGCATGCATTCTTTTAAATGGTGCAAATGTGGTAATCGTAGCAGTTTTATGTTTAGTTTTTGTTTCATGACTGTTCAAGATTTTCTTGACTATACTTTCCTCTCCAATATACCTATTTTTGATTGGTTGTACTAGTGTTTCCTTCTTAGTCCTTTTCCTTTATTTGTTATTTATTATCCAGATGACCCCCCCCCCCCCAAAGAATAATTGTACCTTTGCAGGAATATACTGGAGCACCATCTTGAGTGAAATGTTGAGTTACATAGTTACTTCTGGGGACTCATTATTTGAAATGTGAATACCCCCTGTTAAGAAGCTGTTCTGCAGCATTTGAAACTGACTTTTCAAAATCTTCTTCTGTGTTTCAGCTTTGTCTTAAAAGTTTGCAGTTAAAAAGGAGGATGAAGAAAATGCCTTTTATGATGTTGGAATACATAAAATTGTTTGTACTGGTTGCATTTAAGCACAATGCAAGAGCCAAGAGCTGAGTAACCAAGAAAAAATAAAGTTAGAATGCAAAGTTGTGTGTGTGTGTGTGTGTGTGTGTGTGTGTGTGTGTGTGTGTGTGTGTGTGTGTGTGTGTGTGTGTGTGTCTTTAGTCAAAACAAACATTCTCTGTGGTGTCCCTCGAAGTCTCACAACCCCAGTATGCCAATATAGTGGGTCCAACAACAAATAATGAGGAAACTTCTCTGTGTTGAAGATCGAAGATTCCCTAGAGTTCCTTAGAGTTAAGGCACCTAATAAAAAATATACTGTGAATATCCCACCTAATAACAGGTGGTAGAAATACTTTCTTTAAAAACTTTCCAAAGTATAAGATTCAACTTGTAGCTTGTACTTCCCTACTTTCATTAGTGGATTTATACTTTGGAAAGTTTTTAAAGAAAGTATTTCTACCACCTGTTATTAGGTGGGATATTCGCAATATGTTTTTTATTAGGTACCTGAACGCTAAGCAGCTGTAGGGAATCTTGGATCTTCCACACAGAGAAGTTTCCTCATTATTTGACTTAAGATGCATAGTTAGTGAATTCCATAGAGTCTTGGGGAAAAAATTGGTTTTAGTTGTCATATAGTGCTCTGTCCCACGTGCAGATTTTTTTCCCAGTTGTTTTTATTGAACATTTTAACAACAAAACATTAGTATATGATAAAAGAAATATTAAAAACAAATATACATATCGAAAAGAACAATGATTAACAACTAAAATTATTTATAATGGTGTTTACTATAAAACAAATCTTTTTAAACAGAAAATGAAATGTGATAAATGGTGTTATTAATTATTAACGTGTTTATCCAGCAGTTCTTTTCATTTCAACCATATTTTATATGAAGAGGCGATTGTAGATGTTCTTGTCTTGATTGTGATAAGTTAAAGATGACAGACTTCAGTTGCCAAGTGTACAAACTCCTTCATAGTAGGAGTAGTCTGATTATTCCAGTTCTTGGTGATGACATTTCTAGCTAATGTTAAGATACTCCATAAAGGGGGTATTTTATTTTTGTGGCACAAGTGGGAATAGGTGTATTAAATAAAATAAAAGATTTGGTCAGCAGAAATTTATCATTAAAAGACTGTAAGAGAGAATTCCTGCTATCTCAACATGTTTTAAGTTTTATACACTTATAATAAATAATAGTAAAATATATGCTGCCAGTCTACTTTTTAGTTTACATCTCCAGCATCCTCTGTCTTTATTATTCATCAATTCAACTTTAATGTGGTGTAGTAAAGGTTCTTTGTAAGAACTTCTAAAAGAACATAATCCACCTTAGTGATGAAGTAGTTTGTTTTGAAAATTGGAGTATTTATCATTTTCACTTGGGGAGTTATTAATAAGTCTAAAATAATCCCAATAACTTTCTCTGTCACATACTGTTGATTTCTTAAGTACCTTATATATTTTAGATAGCGGTCCCTTTCCAGTTATATTCTGGTGCATTAGAATAATGAGTAAATTATGAATCTGGAGAAAGACTTTCTAACTGTTAGTTGCATTAGATTAATAAGCCGCGGTGGTGCAGCAGTAGCATTCTCACCTCACAGCAAGAGCTTCTCCCGTTCGATTCTCAGCTGGAGCGCCTTCTGTGTGGAGTCTTCATGTCCTCCCCGCGGTCGAGTGGCGTTCGAAAGACATACATGAATGGGCGTGCCTTCATTGAAGGTTGGATGTTGGGCTGGCACCTCGGCACTGTAAAAAATCGACTGCCAATCATTAGCAGACCGGAGGTCTGCTGTGGCGATGCCTAACCGTGAAAAGCCGAAAGAAAAAAGTTAGATTAATCTTACAACTGATTGTCTGCAATTTTGAATTTTTAACCACATGTCTTTACTTAAACTTATTAATGATAATGGTCAACATTTTGTAACTTCCCATTGTCTAGTAATTGATACCAGTGTAACAGATTTTTGTATTTAAATGTAGTCATTGCTGTTAAATTAAATGTATTAATACTATTCTGAATATAGACAATGAGAAATACAAAGAAAATCCATGCTTTAAATTCAGGGTTCCTGAAAATGAAATTTTTAAAGGAGGTTATATTAATATAATAGTTTACTAGTTTATTTTTGTTTTCTATAAAATAGTATTTTACTGATCAATGAAATTTATTAGTAGCTATTTTAGTATGATATGATTTTGTTAAATTATTGGACTTGCATCATATATCTCCCTGAATATCTTTCCATTTTGCATTGTAATTATTTAACCAAGAAATTCTTGTCTTAACAATTGAGGATAAGGAATATAATTCTAAATCTGGAAGACCAATACCACCCAATGTCCAGTCTCTAACGTGATGGTTTAAAGCCAATCTAGGCTTATTAGTATACCATAAAAATCCCAGAAACAAAGAATTATCTTCTGTGTGTGTGTGTGTGTATATATATATATATATATATATATATATATATATATATATTTTTTTTTTTTTTGGAAGTAGGCGGGATTAAGATTGTAGCAACTAAACCAAATAACTCCAAAATATCCACCAGCACAGGACCCAGAGCCCTCCAAAAATAACGGCAAATCTTCAAGGCAAAAGTTTATTAAATGTAAAATATCCAACCAAGCGCTTTCGCCCGGTACTCTACCAGGCTTTTTCAAGGATTACATAATGTGTTTATACATCGTCCCTTTAAATAGTAGTGTTCCATGTCAGCTGGTCAACAAGTAATTCATCAATTAATTCATTAAAATAATAACTCCATACATTTCCTATAAAAATTAATAACTCCATGTCTTTCATTGTAAAAAATAACAAACGGAATACATAAATAACATAAATAACATACAACATCCCTAACATTAAAAACTGAAACCTAAACATCTCTTAATAAACTTTTTAAGAAATTTTTTTATTTAAATCTTTTATGAATAAACTATAGAACCCCATCCTAAATGTGTTAGACTCTAGCCCTTCTTAATTTTAACACTGGGGCAATGTTGATATTGTCGTTTAGTCCTGGGAACCTAGTAGCGTTTAGTTTAAGCTGCCAATAAAGTTCACGGTATTCAAGTAATGTTTCCCAACTCCTCCCTCTTAATTCAGGTGTGACTTGCTCTAATACCATGAACCTTAATTCCATTTCTTTACATGTCTGGGAATGCTTAAAAAAAGCATTTGTTTCTTTCTTCTTCGAGATGTCATAAAGATGCTCATATACCCTTCTTCTTAGGGGTCTCTCTGTTTTACCAACATAAAAACATAAACAGAATATACAGACCCCTAAGTATACTACTCCTTTCGATGCACAATTATAATAATTGTCAGATCTTATCTCAAATTTTCTATGGGGAAGATAAAAAGTGCCCTGATTTAGCATAACAGTGCATTGGTTACAATGATTACACTTGAATGTCCCCTTTCTCTTCTTGTTCATGTTAACATTTTCCTTTCTTTCAAACCATTCTTTTAAGTTAACCCCTCTCCTTCTTATAAAGTGAGACTTCTCAACAAAAAATTCTTTAAGTTCTTCGTTCACTCCCAAAATCGGCCAATATTTAATAATGATAGCTTCCAGCTCTTGTGCCTTATTGGAAAATGTATACATAAAATTATTCTTGTTTCCAACTTCGGAACTCTCCCTTTGTGGTTCCACCTGCATTAATGCTCTACCTAACCCTATAGGGATGTTGTATGTTATTTATGTATTCCGTTTTTTATTTTTTACTGTTTGTAAAAAGAATGAAAGACATGGAGTTATTAATTTTTTTAGGAAATGTATGGAGTTATTATTTTAATGAATTAATTGATGAATTACTTGTTGACCAGCTGACATGGAACACTACTATTTAAAGGTACGATGTATAAACACATTATGTAATCCTTGAAAAAGCCTGGTAGAGTACCGGGCGAAAGCGCTTGGTTGGATATTTTACATTTATTAAACTTTTGCCTTGAAGATTTGCCGTTATTTTTGGAGGGCTCCGGGTCCTGTGCTGGTGGATATTTTGGAGTTACTGGGATTAAGATTGTATTATATATATAGCATTTTAGGAAGGATAATCATTTTAATTTAGGAGAGACTCTCTTCCATAGTGAAAAAATATTATATTAAGAGTTTGCTTATGGAATTTAAGTTATTATAATTAAGGGCTGTTATATCTTTAATATTATCAGACAAGATTATCCGTAAGTAAGTGATTTTACCATCTTTCACAATGTATTTGTATAATTTCTTATCTATTTTAATAATATAAGCAGGTAGTATATTAAAACTGATTCCTGATTTCTTCTGGAGTTTTTCTATTGCCAAGAATACTGCAGTAAGAGAAGAACTGCAGTTAGTCAAAGTTAATGGAGTGTGATCTGCAATCAACAGATGTGGATTAAATCATTATTTATTTGTATGCCTTTGATGTTTTTAATTGCGCTTGTATAATTTGGAAAAGGTTCCATAACTAGAGCAAAAAGTAATGAGGACAAGGGACAACCCTGTTTAGTACCTTTAGTGGTCATAATTGATTGGGACGTACAAGAGCCTATCTTAATGTATGCAAAGGCATTTTCATAGAGAAGTTTGATTAATTTTAAGAAATTGTTTGAAAATTACATCCCTCCAGTACTAATAGTAAGTATTCCCAATTAACTGAATCACATGCACTGTTGATATCCAGACTAACCAAAATTAGTTCTTTTTGAATTATTAGTATAATCAATTATTGATAGTATTCTCTTGATATTATCATAGGTGCGCCTGTTCATTATAAACCCATTATTCTAGAGGCATAGATTGTCATGAATATTTTATAATCTACATTTAATAAAGAAATTGGTCTATATAAAGAACCTTGTGTTGAGTCTGTCAGGTTTTAAAATTGGGGATATTAGGTTGTATTTCCAGGATGGTGGTACCTTTATAAGTCATTTAACTGTTAAAATACCCCTAGTAAAATAATCAAAGCATTCTTACTCATCATTTTGTAGAGTTCAAGTGTTATACCATCATTTCCAGGTGCCTTGTTGGGTTTTAATTTATCAATTTGAATTTTGAGTTCAGACACTGATATAGGCTTGTCAATTATCATTTGATCCTCTGACAGTATGTTTTCAGTATAATGTTTTAATTAGATCTTGTGTATCAAATATTGGTTTATGTTGATTAATTTTATTAAAATGAGACCTAAAATCCTGCAGAATGTCTTCAATTTCAGTAACCTTCTTTTTACTAATAGAGGAGTACAATTCTTTGTGGTTAGAATTTAACAATCATTTTTGTTCTCATAGCCAATTTATGCATGGATTTATGGAATAATTAGTTATTTTGATATTTTTATTTTAATTTGTCATAGTTTATGTTGTAAAATTTCTAAATATTTACTGTTTAAGCTATTTCCCTTTTTACTATCTAATTTTAATGTATCAATTTTCTCCTGTACATCTATCAGTTCTTTGTCCCATTATTTCTTTTTTTTTTTGCATACCAACTTGTAATTATGCCAAAAAGGTATGCTTTTAAAGAGTCCCATACAAAAATCTCTTAAAGTCTTTCATATTGGTTATATATGCAGGAATCCTTTTAATTGGGATGTTATTACTGGAATTCAATATAACTTCAAATGTTATCTCGTTATGATCTGACAGTTAGCAAGAGACTACTTTTACATTATCTATTCTACTAGTGATCTCATTTGAAAATTATAATCTATCTGTTCATGATTGTGTCCCATGCCTATGTGAGAAATGTGTAAAGAAGAGTGAGTCTGATACTGAAAACTAATTTATAATATCTTTCATATTATATAGGTCAGTGAAATCCATTAAAGCTTTGCCTGAGGCAGGCTTCTTCCTTTTATGGCTAATGTTATGTATCCTTGTCAAATAAAATGCAATTCGTCACCTGAAAAAAGGTGTTTCCCTTTGATATTAGCATTATTTCCCCAGACTGTTGTTTAACTGTCTGTATTCCCAATACAGGTATCCAACAGACATTAATAAAAGTGTATAGTTTCCTTTAAATGTCTAAGGTCACTGAACAAAACAGTCCTTTTTCATCACTAACTCTATTTAGGATTTTAGGTAAAGGCAAAGAAGTTTTCCATAAAACAGCCACCCCACTTTTCTTCTGTTTATAATGAGAGCTAGTCAATACAGAATAGTGTTTAGTGTTAAGTCTTTCCAAATCTTCTTTTATTAAATGTGTTTTCTGTAAAAAAAGATAACTTGGGAATGAAATATTTTTAAACATTTGTGTAACTACCACTTTTACAACCATTTTTTAATCCATTGATATTAATTCATATGCATTTCAAGTTGGCCAGCTATCAAAATAAAAAGTAAATATTACATATAATACCCTCGTACTTTTGTAAATAATATGGTACTGAAAAAAAAAAAGTTGTGTACTTACCATAACATTCCATTTGTGTTGTCCATTTTTATTCATCCTCAAACCTGTGAGTCTGTATCCGATCCTCGGGTCTGACTCAGCCATTACACTAGCTTGTGGCCTGTAACAAACTCTCAAGCTCCTTCCCTACCCAAAGTGCACCACCCCCACCCCTAACATCCCGCAGATCTTCAAACAGCACAACCAAGTCCAAGAAACCTGAAGTCCACGGCAAAAAAAAATTATTCACTAAGCACTTTCATCTGGAAGGTACATCAGACTTCCTCAGAGTGAAAAAACATTAAACATACACACCCTTAAATACCCCCATCCCTAATTAATCACATGCCAAATTAGCTATTGATAATGTGTACCAAATTAATTTCCATAAAATACAAAATCAACACAATACTTTTAATTAAATACATAAAAACATTCCTAAAACCATAAACTACACTTGATAGGATTTTAATTTTAAAAGGGGGGGGGGACATAGGAGGATCTCCTGGAACAACGGGAACTCCTATGGCAACTCAGGTTAAATGCTAATCATTATCCAGGGTTGAATGGTTTTATGTGTATTGGGAGTGTTTTAGAATTAAAATCCAGCATTGATATTATCTCATCCTTATCCCCATAAAGCAGTTGAGTGAGAGGAAAAAAGGGAAGAGAGAGTTTTCAAAACATGACTTGCTGTACAACCAAAATTCATTGGATCCAAAAATTCAGAATTGCCTAAAATTAAGGGAACTAGGAACCAAAGGCAGCCAGAAAATTCTGGATCCAAAGCTATAGCATTTGACGTCTTACGAGCACCAGTCAAATGTAACCCAGAAGAAAGGTGGACAAAGATCTGAAAACTGTACACCTCCAAAAAAAGCAAAATTAACTTTTATAGAGTGCATTTTATGAAGGACAAACCAAAAGCATGATGCAAAAATCTGAACACCTTTGAGGAAAGCTTGGTGGTACTGCTCATAACTTTCAACCTCTTAGAGTAAGAAGTCTGGTCAAAGGCCCAAAAATGGGGACAGTTTGAAAATATTGTTCTTACGAACATAGAAAGTTGAGGGAATAATAGGTTTCTGAAGGGTATGAAATCTGAAATTCAAATGTCTGTCATTATTTTCTAACTTTAATCAGTAATGATTTGCCACTAATTTGTCAGAAAAACACAAAGCCAAAAGCAATAGTGTCAAAGCCACAAATTTAAGGACAAATTTTAAATATTGTTGTTATAAGCTTAGAAAGTTGGTAGGGCTTGTGTTAGCATACATTTTCTGAAGACTATGAAGATTAAATTTCACATGTCTGTCATTATTTAGTGAATTCAGTCCTCACTGACTCTCCACAAAAAAAACCGAAAATTACAAATTTTATGAAGAACAGACCAAAAGTAAGCAATGTCTTTCGGCTTTTCCCGGTTAGGGGTCACCACAGTGGAATCACCGGTCTACAGATTGATTGGCAGTGGTGATTTTATAGTGTCAGGTTGCTAGCCTGGCACCCAACCTTCACAGAAGGCACACACACACACACACCCCTACCTGCATGTCTTTAAAACTCACTTGACCGAAGGGAATACATGCAGATTCCACATAGGAGCTCTAGCTGAGAATCAAACCAGAGAAATATTGCTGAGAGGTGACAATGCTAACCGCTGCATCACTGCAGCCTGAAGAACAGACTAAAAGTAAGAGGCAAAAATCTGGGCATTTGCGAAAATCTGGACAGCTGAAAGGTGTGAAGGTATGTCTGACAGATGCATACCGAAGATGATCGGATCACAAGAACATTCCAGTCATACTTCGCATACACACTTTTTTTTTAAATACTGTCCTTGCAAACTTAGAAAGTTAGTAGAATAATGGGTGTAATCTGCTTGAAACTAGCATTTACTAAATGTTCAGTGTGTATTATTATCTTGGAGCTTTTCTCCCCGGGCCTCCACTGAAAAAGGACATATATCCAGTCAGACTATCCCGGTCAACAAATGTAAAATAAAATAAATAATAAATTTTGCACTAAGATGAACCATCCTAAGGAAAGTCTGAAAATCTAATGTTGGCTAGCACATACTGACGTCAGTCCTGAACGATCTGCCAGTCAATTGCTAAAAAACATATTATTATTAGAAATGGAGTCAAAAATCTGGACGTTCCAATCCTCATACCACACCTCTCTCTCTCTCTTCTTGTAAGAAAAAGAAAAAGACAAATGTTTAGCAAAAAATGTTGTCAGCGGTAGGGCATAATTCAAAGGAGGTCGGATCGCAACAGACCTTGGATCTGACAGCTCGACAGCAAAGTTCCAGATTAATATCCTTCTCTCCCTCTTGGCATGAAATGAAAACTTTGGATCTTCTGAAGGGCCCTGGTAAATATTTGGGGGATTGAAGCCCCAATAAATCTGTTTATTTTATTATTATATGATTCTGTGTGGTGAGTGCGGAGGTTGAATCTACCACAGAAAAGCAGTCACACTGAAGAAACTCTGCCAGTAAGAAGAGAGGGTTTATAAAAATAGTACATTTATCAAACAGAATGGGGAGAGTTTAAGTTTATCACAACTGCAAAAGAGAAACTGGAATGGGAAAGCAGCTTTTTCAAACCAGTGCATTAAATAAAAACAGGCTACAAAGGGGTAAGATTAAATCTGTAAGGAGATAAAAAGGGAAAGAACAAAGAAATACTTATCTCCAAGTGCAAAGCTCGAGAGCTGAAGGCAACCACATCCATATACTAGAGCAGCAAACGTGATCTGAGGGATGCTGGGGTGGTGCATTGTGGGTAGGGAAGGAGCTCAAGAGTTTGTTAAAGGCCAAGAGCTGGTGCAATGGCTGAGTCGGATTGTGTGTTAAAGTCAAGCATAAAACATTTTATCCAGTATTTCGTATACACACACACACAATGAACTCTGTATAAATTGTCTCCTGAGATAAAAGGGCAGGAAAGAAGCAGTTTATTAGAATCTGCTCTTTGAGAAAGAAATTCCACTGTCAGTAAACAGCTTTCATGTTACAGTGAAAATAAGGCTGGATAAGTGCTTAAAACCAACCTGCTGTAACACTTCTTATTTTATTTTTTGTTATAGCTGTTTGGTACTTAGCAGGGGACGGGAGAACAAAAGGATAACAGGTTTCAAAGTGAAACTCCAGTGTTAAAACACAGAAATTGGCTTCACTGCTGTGTTTCTCCTCTCCAACGAATAAACCGGCACCAAACATGTACAGATTTTCTGAAGTGACATTTCATTTAATAATTTGTTTTACATGCTTTATATGTTATTGTAATCTTTTTGTTTAGCTGAAGGTTTGTAACTTAACTTATTTATGTGAAGATTGTAATAACTGAACAATATTTTTCAGGTCGTGGAGGTAATGCCTGGCTTAGTCCTGTAGGATGTGCTATGTTCACGTTACTCCTAAGTATTAAAATGGATTCAAAACTGGGACAAAGAATTACATTTTTGCAGCACTTGGTGGCTTTGTCAGTTGTAGAGGCAGTAAGAACACTTCCTGGATATGAGGTATGCAAGATGGTTTTGTCATTCATGTCTTCTAGTACTTTGCTTTCACATAATTGTTTAGGTTGTTAAAAGTAAGTAACAACTGAGCCAACTGAAATGTTGCCAGATTTTCACTAGTAGTATAATACATTCTGTAAAATGTAACCACAGTTTTTACACTGTCCCCTAAAAAACTGTGCTTGAAGTGTGTCGCAGAAATTAGTCTTCAGGGTTCATGTCTTGGGCTTCTGCTCATCAGCTTTAATGTAAGGCTTTACTATACCTACTCCCCTTAACTTTGTTCTGAGAATTCTGATTTGTGAAAAACTTCACTGCTGCCAGAATGCATGTTTTACATTAAAGGCTGTGTGGTTAGTTGGGGAATAATTGTGTAATCTTTGACGTAGTAATGTCTTAATTTCATTCCTGTCTTTTTTTTTTTTTTTTTAAGGGTGCTGTGTGAAGGGAGTTGCAGAACAAATAATAAAAATATTGTTGTTCTCTATTACTTAGCTTTTATCTTTCTTGAAGAGGGTATGGGCATGCCACTGCAATGCCACTGGTGACACCTCCTGGAAATCTTTTAAGTTATTGTACACAAGATAGGGGGAGTAAGTATAGAAAAATATTGTCTAAATTCCTATCAAACCATGCTGTCCAGAATATGCTGTTGGTATCAAATTGACTATTATTTTATTAGTATTAACATTCCTTGCTTTACATTCACATGAGGATTTTCACTATTCTTTCGCATATAAGTTACTGTTTTCTTTCACATGAGTTATAGATAAAGAAAAATGTATACTTTTACACTAGAAAATTATTTTATTTCATTGCATTTTAGTCATCTGATTTGTCATTAGAAATTTCCCAAAAAAGTCTATTTTGGAAGGTTTGTGATATACCTATATATGGACCTATACGCATCTTCTTTGCACTGTCTAAGCCCAACTGTGTGGCTCCAACAAGCACTCTTCTTTTCCAGGCAATTTTGATCCAAGCTCAGTATTTTCAAGGGCTTGTAGTATGCCCATTATAGTGACCTCTCCTTGAAGATGTGATGTTACGGCAAATCACTTACTCACAACTGTACTATTCCTTTGCCTTTCTCTAATTTGCCACTACTTTCAGTACAAGGTGGTACCCTTTAATCTCAATCCTGCTCCCAGATTCTTTACTGTTGTTAGCTGTGGCAGTGGAGACCTTGGAGCAGAGAAGTGTTGTTACACTGCCTTTTTGAATGACTGACTTGTGATTGACCCCATTAGAGAACTTTCTGGAAAAGGTTCTGTCTTGACAGATGTCCATACTGATCCCAGTTCAGAAACTGAGTTGTTTACAATAGAGATGGGTATATTTTGTGCATCTCTTTGCTCACAAAGAGACATACTTGAGAACACGTGGCTTTGGAATCCTGCAAAGATACCAGAAGTGGAAGAGGCTTGCACCTTTTTCTTTCCCTTTGAGTATGAGTGTGAAGGGAAGTCCCTTTTCTACTTCCAAAATGGTTGTCGGTTCTGATGGTAAATGGCTGATTTTGCAAATAATTGGAAGGTCACTGTGTTGTAATTTATCTGTTTATAACCGACCAGGTAAGTAGAACAATTTTAGGAACATTTTCAGGCATGACCCATGGCCAATTCCCAGAGTTCAAACATCAGGTATTATAGCAACCAGTTGTGCAGCATACAGAGTAAGAAAACTTTATCCATAGTTCAGAAGTATTACATATCTTACAGAGGGCAAAAATAAATGTTTAAAGTTAGCGCACACACAAGTAAATATCCAAGTGATACAGTAATTTTTTTAAGTAGAATCTAATCACTAAACTATGCTTAATTGAAATATGCTCTTAATCTCAAGATCTTGAAAGGTAGGAAACATTTTAATGTAATGTATTTGGCAATGGCCAAGTGGACTTGCCCTTTTCAGATTCTTTTCAGTTACAACATGGGCCACAGGAGTAAAAGTAAATTTATTGTATATATGGACAGCTTAGTGTGCCTAATAACAAAATATGCTTTTGTTTGGTGATGGGGGCTGGATTTTGCCAAGAAACCCGATGCAAGCCACACTGGCAGTGAACAGAGACAAAGACTGAATACCACACTTTGTAGTCATGTTGCATAAACATTAACTGTGTCACCAAGTTGGTGATAGTAAGGAAAACTGGAAGACAGAGACTGCATTAAGTGTTTGGCTGCAGTTACAAGTAAAAGTAAAAAGGGGAAATTCAAAAGGAAAATAACCAGAAAGGGGTAGAAACACATAGAAATATGCTTGGACTGATGAAATCCTGAAGGGGACTGTACTGAAAAGATTTTACCTGTTCATGAGAACTGTGGCATTGAAGATGTGGAAGAGAATAGCAAAGATGTACTTGCATGGTTCTGTACTTAAGACTGACGATAGTATGTAGTGACATAGAAATACTGCTGGGCACACAATCACACGGCCCATATACACCTTTAAGAGACAAACTTAAATGTTTCCCCCCTCTTATCTACCACTTAAGTTCATAGGTAAGTACTAGGCTAGCTGCCATTGTAGGCCATGTTAAGCCTAACCAGTTTTTCATTTTTTTGCTCAAATTAACTTACCCCATCTGATTAAAGAGTGGCCTTACCAATCCAGTCCCATGGTCATTAACTATATATTACTCCTAATGAGAATAACTGGGATCATACCATAGATTATGTGAGGGAACTAATGCATGGGATGAACCATTTAGGAGCTGCCTTTGTCCACTGGTAGTACAGGGGGACAGTGGTGGGGTAAATTTTCTGTTTCCCATGCATAGATCCAAGTTGCATGTCAGTTATGTTCAGGGATGAACTTTGCTTTATGTGGATGCGGAGTCTGTTCCAGAGCAGCAGTATCCTCTGCAAGGCATACCTGTCACTCCAAACCATTCTGTTAATTTTGCAGAATAGGTTTTGATCCCTAAACTGATTAATTCTGATGCCATTTGACTTGATATACAGTAAATCCATCAGTATTAGGGCGGAGGAATCTTTGTATGCCAGATATAGAAAGTGACAGGGCTTTGAGGCAGTCCATGCAGGACATATTGTTTAGTTTAGTAAGGTATCTCTGTGAGCATTCCAGTTACTGCATTTATTGATCATTTCAGCATGTCTGGCCATGAATCCTGTTTCAATGCATATTCATGTTAAAATGTTTTTGAAAGGGGTTTTGCATAAGAGACCTCCAAGAAAACTGTTGTCCCCGCCTTGTGATCTTAATTTTGTGTTAGAGAAGCTAATACTTTCTCCATTTGAACCAGCTAACTTGAGATTAACATGGAAAACATTTCTGCTGATTGCTCTGACCTCTGCAAGAAGGGTATCTAAGTTGCAATCTCTTATGGTGAGTAAACCCTATCTCATTTTCTATGAGGACGTGGTTTCTTTAGAACTAATCCTACTTTTTATGCCTAAAGTGGCATCAAAATTTTCTTTAAGACAAATTATCCATCTCCCATTTTCTTTCCTGAACTAAAAACGAGGGGGATAGGATACTCAGTGCTTGGAAGTCTGCAGACAACTCTGGTACTACCTTGACAGAACTAAATCTTTCAGATCTTCAGATCATTTGTTCATTTTTGTGAAGGTAAGAAGAAGGGACAACCCGTGTCAAAACAGACTATTTCCAAATGATAGTCTGGCTATTACCTTTTCTTAAACTCACCAGAGCAAAACTATTCCAGGCAGGGTCAAACCCCACTCTATCAGGGCCGTGGCTTCATCTATGGCTTTTTGGAAAGGACTGGATTCTAGAAGTATTCTAGAAGCTCTGACTTTTACATAGTAGTATAAGCTTGATTTCTTCTCTTGGTCTGAATTAGGCTTTCCAGGGACCATAGTCCATTGGCTCGTGGTCTCTTCTTCCACCTCCCAGAAAGTGACCCACATAGCTAAAGCTACTGCAGCAGTGACCAATATGATGAATATAGTACAGCTCTGAAAGTAAACTTAACAGTAGATGTTCAAATGATCACTGCTGCAGTTGTCATTCCCTCCTTCCAGCTTTTTTGGTGTACTATTTTTGCCAGGGTATGGATATTTATTTATTTCAAATATTAGGTACATTATACAGAGTAAAAATCCACCTCACTGACATGGCCAGAAAACATACAGCCTCTACCTTCGTACTGATATCTCTCATCTGCGCTACCCAAATCTTTACTAACCTTCAAGTCTTACAACTATCCAAACTTTAGCAGTGCTATATTAAAGTAGCCAAATTTGTTGTAAACTGTAACAGTAGAACACACCTCTGCCTAGAGCTCAGAGAAATTTAATTGGTTAGAACTACCACATTGTCTAGCTCTTTCTCAGCTAACTACACAGACTTTTTTATAAACTGGAAAATTGCCCAGCTCTTAAAACTTAATACAACAGTACTCGTCAGTAAAAAATTTTTTGTTCCAGAGAAAAATCCCTGATCACTATAATTTTATTTTTATTTTTATTTATTTATTTATCATTTGTTGACCGGGAAAGTCCGACTAGGTTCCACAGAGCCTGTTTTCAGCGGAGGCCCGGGGAGAAATGCTCCAGATGCATGTCTTTGGAATGTGGGAGGAAACCGGAGTACCCGGAGGAAACCCACGCGAACACAGGGAGAACATGCAAACTCCACACAGAAGGCACCCCAGCCGAAAATCGAACCGGAGAACCTCTTGCTGTGAGGTGACAACGTTAACGGCTGCACCATCATCTAATACTACAGGTAACTCTCTATATTCAAATAGTGTACATAAACTATGGAATCACATCCCACTACCACTGAAATCCATTCAAAATGCAAACCTGTTTAAAACACAACTAAAACTTCCCCTATCAGATCAATGGATCTGCTGCTGTATATCTCCAGGATAAATGCCACTGTAATCTTCAGCTTGGCATATCGTCAAACCATGTCTCTTCATTCATAATCCTGTACCACCCAGATACTGTTCTCCAATATCCGTATAGTTTTACTAGTATCTCACAGTCATATGCATAGTTTTGCAATACTGTTAGCCACCCCACCTCTATACTTATAAACCTTATGATAACCTTATATAATTTTCTCTGAACCTGCTTAATACAATGCCTATTAACTGCAATGTTGGCATTTCTGCCCTTCCAAGTTCCTTCCCTCAATTCCATTTTTTGAATTTCTATTCACAAGATGTTTTCTATTTGACAAGCCCCGTAATACACCTCTTCAAATGCTCAATGTTCAATATCTACTAAATGGGTAAGTATATTGTATACTGTAATAGTTTATTTCATGTGAATGTAATCTAATTGGCAAGTGTATGTGTACTACTTAATGTCTGTTCCTTTAACTTACTGGATGTCTGTTTAAATATCTTTATATGTTGGAGCTTTTCTCTGGGGCTTCTGCTGAAAAGGTATTGTTGACTAAACTAACAAGGGAGATAACCAGGAAAAGTCAAAGCCAATTCCATCAAAACTTCAAATATCACCAGTTCAGACTTCCGTAGCACCACTTTATTACGAATGGAACCCAAAATATGATCTTTTCACAAACTGAATGCTGAAACATAAAATGAAACTGTTTAGCCAACTACTTTCATCCTTTTTCTACTGCATTTAGACTTCCTCAGAACAATATGAAAATCTTTTTAGACCCATGTTTAAAAATAACAATGTCATACTGCTCTGAATCTGGTGGTGATATTTGAGGTTTGCATGGAATTGGTTTTGAATTTGCCTGGTTATCTCCCTTATTAGTTCATTCACATTTTGGTTCTTTGTTTCTTTTATGCACTAATCTTTTTGCTGTGGTTTGTTTTTTGACTAAACCCAGTCAGACAAGCCTGGTATTTGTGGCAACCTTAAGTTTGTATTCTGATTTGCATTTTCTAATAGTGTTCATAATTTCCTTGCTGGCATGTTTCATTGAGGTAGACGGATGGTAATCTCTTGCAATGTTTCATTATTTGCCTTCTTTTGTTGTACAGTTTATTTGTATGACAGTTCCACTAGAAAGGTTTATTCCTGAATTTACCATTATGTTTATGACGGATGGGTACTGACTGCGGCAGCTGTTTAAATGTTGCTTAAAGTCAGAAGTGAAAAAGACAGTGCTGTCAGTTGGGAGTCTATATGCAAGAAATTTTGAGGAATTTTGCATATGTCTTCTAGAAGCTGAAGTAGAGTTAGAGAATTGAATACATCATTAAACCAAGAATAACTGTGTAAGTAAATGTCAAAATAGCTGTAATGAACGTATAAATGTATATGTTATATAGTGCAGAGTTAAAAGTATCTCTCATCCAGGGGTGCAAACAGAGACTTTGATCCTAAACTCTGAATAAGACTTCCTGTGTGCTGGGGGAAGGGGACCAGTACCCAAGTCCTCTGTGAGAGTAGGCTTTACTGCTGGAGACCAGATTGATGGGGGGGGGGGGGGCTGTTAAGGACAAGAGCCTTAAGCAGAGGGCTTGGAAGGGCTTTAAAGCTAGTGCAAGAGTAAGGCAGTACTCTGGAAAAGGAAGCTTTAGTATTAAGTAGAAAGTTTGTTGATTTTGTCCTTCTCAGTAAATATCATCAAATATAACTCTCCTCTACTAGCAAAAGGGAATAGGTAGTCAGTGCTATCTGTAGAATACTGCATTGATGATCCCAGACAGTATCCCAAGCTGCCTTCTAAATAGCATGAAGCATGACCTATTAGGCCTTCTGGAATCACTGTTTAACCATAGCCTGCAAGCAGGCTATATGCCTCACAAATGGAGAACAGCAACCATCATCCCTCTGCACGAAGGCATGCCATCTTCATACCCTGGAAATTACAGACCCATAAGTCTGATTTGTGTCATATGCAAAACCATGGAAAGAATCATCATGGAAATGGTCAATAATGACAAAGGAAATCTCCAGACACTGCACGCGGCCCAGTTTGGTTCCTTCATGGGCAGGGCATGCCTACTGAACCTGGTGGACTTCTGTGAGAAGGTCACCAAAGAAATTGGCTAGGAAAAATTTGTTCACGCTGCCTATCTTGACCTGGCCAAGGCATTTGACACTATACCTCAATCAGACTTTGTTGACAAACTCAAGAGGCTAGGTGTAAACCATTATGTCATCCAGTGGATAGCCAGCTGATTCACAGACCGGGCCCAGGAAGTTAGTATTCCGGAGTTCACCTCTACAAAGAGGCTAGTCACAAACTGAGTCCCTCAGGGATTGGTCCTGGGGCCTCTCCTTTTTGGCATCTACTTCTTAGAAGTCAGAGCTGACATCAAGGGCCTCTGACCAAATTTTCAGACAATTGCAAATTATGGAAGGTTATAGACCCCCACTGACCTGAATGTCCTCCAGGAAGGGCTGACAGACAAATAATTTGAGTCAGAGCCGAGAAATACATCTAAATGCCAACAAATGCATAATAGTATTCTTCGGGAAGTCATTCACCTGTGGTAATTATCATATTAACAAAACACCTCTGAGTCAACCCCATAGTCAGGGACTTGGGGACACACCTTGACAGTACATTTAGCCTTTGACCATTGTGTGCCTACTGTAGTGAGGAAATCCTTCTGTGTTGTGCAACTTATAAACAAAGGTATGGCATCTAGGTTCAAGGAGATCATTGTCCTACTGTGTTCGGCATTCATCAGACCTATCATTGATTATAATGCCCCCTTTGCTATGTACCAGACCAAGCACATCCAACAGGTGCAGTGTCCACAGGGGTTCCTCAATAAAAGACTACATGGCATAAGTAAGATGTCTTATGCAGACCTTCTCAAACCCCTATCCCCATGTTCTGTCTCTTACAGGCTGTTGAGGTGAGATCTCTGCCCTGGCATACAAGGCATTGTCAGACCCCACCACGGTGGACCTCCTGCATATCCTCAAAACAAATAGCACCAGAATTGCCCATTCTAAAGTGTTTAACCTTCTATGTGATATAAACAGGACCTGCTGGAGAGACTGGTATATATCTCAGAAACTACCCCTTCTCTTGAACAGGCTCCTCATCAATGTGAAGCAGAGCTGGTCCCTAACCCAATTCATGTAACTTGAATAATTGTATGGGGAACAGGAAATTCATCCCTGGTTTGGCACATATGTCTCTAATGGGCACAGGCAGCCTGTATATGGTTCATCTCCCAGGCACCTGCTTATAAATCTTTCATCTCCCAAGACCCTGCTTATACTTATCAAGGGTACTTTAACTTTTCAGAGATTTGGGATGCATGGGTAGGCTTAAAAAGGCCCCAGTGGTAATTAGCCTAGTTAACACCTATGAACCTGTTAAGTAGTGTGCAGGGATGCTGTAAATGACTGTTTTATTCTGTCATATGGTTTATTTAGAAATATTTTGCAGTTTGTAGAAGTTTTTAGCACCACCACCAGATTAAAGTCCATTTTAGAAATAAGCATTTTTTTTAACCAATGACCCAGTCCAGTGGGGTGAAAAAAGTGTATGACCTTGCAGGTGATGTGTTGAAAACATGTGTAATACAGCTTTTATGAATTGATATGAATGGATCAAACTACATGTGCAAGTATAAGGTAAGAAATTTGGAAATGTTCTTTTTTGTAGTTGGAAGGTTCAACGCATGGGGGGGGGGGGGACGAAATGATGTCAGTTAGTTGTTGAGGTAGAGAAAACCATATTAATTTGTTTTATTAGCCTCTGATAGCAGTCTTTTCAGCTTACCAGTTGTAAAACTGAAAGTTTATTGCAGATTTGCTTGATTCAAATCAGAATGTTGACCGTAACATAGGATAACCAAATCATCTGCATCCTGTCGGGAATCATTTATGGAATTTGAAGTAAACAAGGAAAAGGAAACAATTCCCAGGAGTTAACCCAGAAGGACCCCAGAAATTATGTTAACTCATTCATACAAGGAAGACTAAATCTCAACCACTATGCATCTGGAAGAGAGAGAGTAGGAACTCACTGAAAAAAGAAAAACACATTACTGAAACTTAGTAACTGAATTTGTCCCAGAAGGAGATGGTTGATTTATTTGGTCAAAGGTTCACCTTATATGTACAGATCAATCTCCAGTAAGCTAGCTAGAGTTTTCTTTGTAAAGAACGATATTAGATGCAACAAAGAATACTGCAATTCTGCTGTAGCCCAGTCTGAGATTGTACTTGTTAGTGTATTCCAAGATTTGTGAACATATTTACTTTCCATGTATTTTTGTTAACAAGAAAGAGTAGAAATGGCTCATTAATCAAAAGGACGTTAAGAGAAATGGTTTTGCAGAGAATAAATAGCTACACATTTCTTGTCAAGGGGCAGAGCAATATTGCCAGACTATAAGGTTAAAAATGTGTGAAAGGTTTGACAAGGTAGTCATTTTCAGAAAAGTGTGATGCAAAGATTTTGTAAAAAGATTCCATGCTCAGATCTTTTCACTGAATAAAAAATATTTATTGACTACATTAGTACATTTAAAATTAATAGTTGTGCAGGATTTAATTTTGTGTCAGAAGCAACAGAATAATACATTAACACTATTAAGTACCAGTTTAATCATGAATTTCTTCCTCTGACTCCCTGTGATAAGGGATCAACTTAAGCCCCCCTTCCGTGAGGGGAAGCCTAACCATTGTCACAAAGTCAGTTCAGTCTTTTAGTGCTAGCTGTAGGAATCACATAGCTGATTCTCCTCAGTTGCCTGCATTGGTGGAATACAGCTTCCAGAGACCCATGTGTGTGTGTGTTAATGTTTTATTTTAATATACCTGCCATTTACTACTGCTGTTAACTCCCTGGGAATTGTAACTTGATACTGTGTTGTTTGTATAATTAATGCTGCTTTTAAGCAGTTATGGGGCTTTTTTCTGAAGTGTTTTATGACTTGTACTGGGAAACTGAAGTCTTGTGGTGTCAACTGAACAGCAGGGACTGCTCCATGCATGTAGAGCTGCAGTTTAATTTTGCCTTTTATTTATCTGCTTCATTCTGAAGGAATGACAGGAAAATATTGCATTTTTCCACAATTTTCTTCATTTATATTGTATTTACTGTTGATTTAATATTGCTATAGCCATTTTATTGTTAAATCAGGATTTTAGCGCAGGTTGCTTTATTTGCATTTTCTGTGGAGTTTAGTCCCGTTTCCTGGGTAGGAACATAGTTTATATTTCCTATTATTGCTGCTGTTAGTTGGCCCTTAATGCTATCACTATATTATTCTGGCTGGTGTTTTTCCCCTAACTTGGTGGATCCTGATAAGGCTGCCCCCCATCAAATCCAGTTTCACGTAAGAAGAAAAATCAACAAAAATGTGTCTTAAGCCACCCTGCAGGCCACTTACCTTTTTCCACATCACCCTTTGGTGTGAGCCCGCTGCCCTCTATAATAAGGTGTCACATCCTCTGGGGCTGTTCCAGTACTGATTCAGGTGTGGGAGAACCAAACCCTTTAGGTGCAATTAATGTCCAGAGTCAGACATAATACACTGTCCCCAGATATTTATTCACAGTAAAAAAAAAAAAAAAAAAAAAAACTTCACCACACAGCAGACAAGTGTTGTAAGCAGGGGTTTATAGAACCTGTTCCTGCACCACAAAAATTAAAATTATCTTCAGAATCCTTTTGGTACTCATAAAGGAGTTGTCATGGAGACCAGTGTTAGATTTGTCTTACCATATACCTTTCTGAAAATATACAAATTCAGAATGCTCAGTGTGCAGATGATCCTGCTCCCTCTTCCAGACCACTATTTCATGGTTATCATTACATTCCAGTCATTCCCAGCTTAGGAAAATCTGAGATTTATTGTGTCTGGCTCACATTATCAGTTTTTTGCATTACCCTTTGGGTCATCTATTTCACCTCAAGTGTTCACGAAGTGCCTAGCTCCAGTGATTATTTCCTCCAGCACCCAAGGCATCCACATTTTCCCTTATTTAGATAACTAGCTGATTTGTGCAGTCTATTTCCAGGTGTTCAAAATCATTAGACAAGGTCTCGACCATTCTAGCTCACCTGTGCTTAAAGCTGAAATTCAAAAGTCCTGTCTCACACCCTCTCAAAGAATTGTCTTCCTGGGGTTTATGATAAATGTAGAAAAAAAGACTCTCTTTTCTATTGGAAGACAAGGTCTTGACTTATCAGGACATTTCAGTGATCTCTCTTCAAGAAACTGCTTCCACAAGAGATATTCTCAAAGTTCTAGTCCTCGTGACATCAAAGATCCTCATGATACCACTAGCAAGACACCCTATGAGAAAGTGGTACTTAAAAAAAATTGTTGGTCCTAGTGACTGCATCCCTTAGAGCTCCAGGTACCAGTGCTGGAGTTTGTGAAATGGCATTTACAGTGGTGATGGGAACAAATGCATCTCAGTCCAGGCTTGCCCTTCACCCTTCATACCCCAGTTTAACAGTTTTTCTTGCTCCAGTCCGATGTCAGAAAAAGTTAATAATTGCATTTCTTGTGGGAAGCAAATACTTCATAAGGATTTCCACTCTTACTGTATTCCTTGTTTAGGCCCTGACCACGACGTAGCTTGTTGTTGGTTTTGTGCTAGATTTAACCAACGTACGATTAAGCGGAGGTACGATTTTGCTTTTCACTACTTTGGCAGGCGAATTAATTATAAAATGTCGTCGACACGCTTCCGACTACCGGAGTTCACAAACGACGCAAGGATAAGGACAGGCCTCCGAGGTCCAAATCAGACTACGTTTTACAAGCAGAGCCAGCTACAGGTTCGGCCATCGTCAGTGAGATGCTTTCGCAGCCCCTGTCATCGGCCATTTCAGAACCGATTGCCGAAACGGACTCCCACGAGGAGCCAACTATGCCTTTGAGTACTCCAGCTGTAGGACCTTCGGACAATGCTCCCTTGGATGGGTTCGGAGCCGCTGTGCAGGTACTGACTTCCGAGGGGGTTTTCAGGCCTACACAGCTTCTGATAAAGGCAAAGACTCCTTCTAAATCTAAGACACCAGCCCTGGCCTCTGATCCGGGACCCAAATCTCAGAAACAGCTACTTAAAATGGCGGAGGACTTACTAACCATGATTAGGGGTTCACATCCCCCTCCAGACAAAAGGCCAAGACAAGAATTGGATTATGAATCCTCTGATCAGGCATCTCTTTCTTCAGTGTCTTCCTCTGAACAGGAATATACTTTCCCTCCTTATGAGGATTCTGATGCTGAGGAATCCATTCCATCAGCTTCTCCCCCTGAGGTTTTTTCTTTTGGGGAAACTTTACATGACATGAGGGAACATTTTCACTGGGAAGGACAGGAGTACTCTGAATCTAAGAGAAGGCTTAGGGATTTTCTTCTTCTTCCCCAACATAGACCCCTGGCTATTGTGGATGATGCCTTTTCTGAGGCTAATTTAACTCCTGACTCCTTTCCTCCTGCCCCTGCTAAGCCTGACAGATATTACAGGGTCCCTGACTCCCACCAGTTCCTCTACAAAAATCCTACTGCTGATCCAGAAACCATTTCCCAGGGTCCTAAGGGGGTTAAGTCTGCCACTGCTAAAAACCCTATTCCGACAGAGCTTTGGAGAGATGGGGCAAAAAAGTGTACACTTCTGCTACTTTATCTATTAGGGCTTTAAATTGTCAATTTCATATGCTAAAATATCAGCAATTCCTGCTGTCTGTTATGAAACAAAAGCTAGGTACCATTTCTGCATGTGCAGATAATAAGGAATTACACGATTTGATGCATGCTACTGAGCAAGTGGGGAAGCATGGTTTACACTGTGGTTTTGATGCCTTGGAGGCTTCATGCAGGGCGGCTGCCACGTCATTAGAAGGCATGCTTGGTTAAAGGAACAAAACTTACCTGATCAAGTGAAAGCAAAGTTACTGGATGCTCCTGTACAGCATAATGTTTTGTTTGGGTCTAAGGCTGAAGAGGTGATAAAGAAAATGGAGGATAAGTCAAAATCCATGCAAACGGTTAAGGATTTCTTACAAGTTCAGCCCCCAAGATTTAGCACAACCTGGCCAACTAAAATTGGTCCTTTCCCAGCTCAGACAGGCCTCAGAGGGGTAGATATAGGCGCTCCAGAGGGAGGGCCCAAGCACAGACCTCTTACAGACCTAGGCAGTGGAGTGCTTTCCCCCCAGGGGTGGAGAGGACAGACCTCAATCTTATAGAAAACAGGCTCAATGACTCCCCCTACATGGCTCCAGGAACTTCTCTCCTGGAAGCCCCTCTAGGAGGAAAACTCTCTCTCTTTCAACAAAATTGGACTTGCATAACCCAAGAGAAGTGGGTTCTGGATGTAGTTTCAAGAGGTTACAAATTCCACTTTCATACCTTGCCAAGACCAAACTGATGGCCAGACCTACCAAAACACCAATGGGCAGAGGCATTAAACCAGGTTGGATCCCTCATCGCTATGAGGGCCATAGAACTGGTTCCACAATCAGAGACGGGGCAAGGCTTTTACTCAAGGCTCTTTCTAGTTCCCAGAAAACAAAATTCATGGAGACCCATCCTGGATCTGTCAGTCTTAAATACTTTCCTGGAGATACCAAAGTTCAAGATGCTTACTCTGCAGCAGCTCCTGCCAATGTTGAGCAAAAATGCATGGATGGTGACATTGGATTTAAAGGAGGCTTACCTACACATCCCTATCACACAGGAGTGCAGAAAATACCTCAGGTTCAAGGCCGGCTCGAAACATTACCAATTATCTGCGCTGCCCTTTGGCTTGTCTACTGCGCCCAGGGTCTTCACAAAGTGCCTGGCACCAGTAGTAGCTTATTGCAGACTCAAGGGAATTCAAATGTACCCTTATCTGGATGACTGCCTTATTCAAGCAGACAGCAAGTATGTCTTACTCCAGCATCTGGAATTTGTTCACAATCTACTCAAGTACCTGGGATTCACTGTGAACATGAAAAAGTCAAATTTGACACCCACACAACAGATAACTTTTCTGGGTGCTCTTCTAAACACAACAACCCAGATGGCATTCCTGACATCCAAAAAACAACTACAGCTGGCTTCAACTTTCAAAACCTTGGTGTCAATGTCTCAGCTAACTGCAAGGAAATTCCTGCAGGCTTTTGGGTTTCATGGCCTCTTGCATCCTTCTCATACCAAATGCAAGACTACAAATGAGAAAAATACAATGGTACCTAAAAAGTGTATGGTCCCAGCATTGCCACAGCCTAGACACACAGATTTTGCTGTCTTGCCTTGCCTACAAAAGGAATTCCATTGGTGGACCATGGCATGTCTTCACAACAAAGGGAAAGCCTTCAGTCTGCCTCCAGCCAGCCAAGTGTTAACCATGGACGCCTCGGATTATGCATGGGGAGCCCACTTGCAGGGGAAAGGCCTGCAAGGTTTTTGGACAGAGGATCAGAAGCACCTACATATCAATTTAAAAGCGATGCTAGCTGTACAGAATGCCCTCTTGGCTTTCAGGGACAACTACTGATACGGACAGACAAAAACACAGTTATGTGGTACATAAACAAGCAAGGGGGTTCACACTCCTACCCCTTTTGCAGACTAGCCATGGCTCTATGGAACACAGCTCTAACTTGCAAAGTGGATCTACAAGCTCAGTTTCTGCCAGGGAAACAAAATATTCTGGCAAGACAGCCTGAGCAGGAACCTGTCGGACCCACATGAGTGGATGCTAGACACCCAAACATTCAAGATGATTACAGAAGCCTGGGGCTGCCTGGACATAGATCTATTTGCATCCCCCCTCAACCACCAGTTAGATTTTTTGCACAAGGACATTTCACAAACTAGCATGGAAAGTGGATGCACTATTATTCAGTTGGAGAAACCTCTCTGGGTATGCCTTTCCCCCACTACCTATTCTTCCACGGGTATTATTAAAGATCAAGCAGGACAAGCCCAAGATGATGATCTTACTGGCCCCAAATTGGCCTCGTCAATTTTGGTACTCTACACTGATGAATCTATCCCAGGAGCCTCCTTGGATTCTACCTCAGACTCCAAATCTTTTGTCCCAACACCAGAGCCAGGTTCTGCACTCTCATATCAAAACTCTCAGCCTGGCAGCCTGGCAAATTCAGGGTCTATGATTAATCCTACCCTTCCCAAACAGGTCATGGATGTCATCTTAGAAGACAGACGGCCTAGCACTAGAAAATCTTATGCAGGTAAATGGAAGAGATTTTGCACCTGGATGCATGCTCAGGATTCAGATCCCCTCATTCCTAATATCCCACTAATTTTACTTTACCTGACAGACATGCTACATAAGGGTTTATCCTTCTCCTCCATAAAAATACATGCCTCAGCTATCTCTGCACATTACAATACAGATCCTCCAATCTTTTCGCATCCACTTCTGAAACAATATCTCAGAGGAGCAAAGAATTTAAGGCCCCCTAGGACACCACCCATACCTGCCTGGGACCTCAACTATGTTCTGGAAAAACTTACTCTGCCTCCTTTTGAGCCTGCTGCCACATCTGATATTAAGCATTTATCATGGAAGACAGCTATCCTACTAGCTTTGACTTCAGCCAGGAGAGTCTCGGAGTTACAAGCACTCATGGCTGTGGAACCTTATATTATTTTTCACCAAGATAGGGTGTCTTTAAGGACTAATCCTACTTTCATGCCTAAAGTGGTTTCCAAAGTGGCTTTAAATCAAACTCTTCACCTGTCAACTTTTTTCACTAATCCACAAAATAAGGGGGAAAGGATCTTGCATTCCTTGGATGTACGCAGGCAACTTTGTTTGTACCTGGACAGAACCAAGGATATCAGGAAAACAGAGCAACTGTTTGTTTCTTATGCAACAAATTCCCAAGGCAAAACTATTTCAAAGCAGACCATTTATAAATGGATTGCTCATGGAATCAGATTTTGTTACTCATCATGGAAAGCAAATCCCAGGAAAAATTAGGACTCACACTACCAGAGCGGCTGCTACTTCAGCTGCCTTTCTCAGGGGAGTACCTACCAAAGATATTTTGGAAGCTGCAACTTGGAGTTCAATGCATACTTTCTCTAAGCACTATAATCTCCCTCTTTACTCTAAGTCTAGGGCAGGCTTTGCTTCTGCAGTCTTGCAGGGCCTTCTAGCCGCCCCTTCTACTCCATAACCACCACCTTTTATCTCAGCTTTGGGATTCAACCCTACAGTGATGACTGCAACAGTGAAACATGAACATAGTACAGTTGTGTACACTTACCATAAAAGTAAATGTTCGAGTGTCTTCAATGTTGCAGTCTGGGTACCCACCCTCCTGTCCCCTCTTATACTTTCATTAGTGTGGTTTCCTACTTCACCCTTCTTCTGAGGTGTATTTGCTACAGGGTATGGGGTTTGTTGTATGTTACATGTTTGTTTTACTATTAGCCCTCACTTTTGGGCACCTGACATCTGGGGCAAGAAAAACTGGAGAACATGGCGTCGGCTGGCAGCTTTGTACTCCTGGCGCTCTGATGTCAGGGAGCATGACTGAACAGCCGAAGCCGGACCCAGACTTTGGGATTCTGGCTGACCGAGGGCTGCCTGCCGGCAGGAAGAACCCTACAGTGATGACTGCAACAGTGAAGACACTCGAACATCTACATTTATGGTAAGTGTACACAACTGTACTTTCTAGCAGCCTTGCTGAATGCCTTTTTCACTGCTTTTCAGCCTCCTGACTTCCAATCCCCCGGCTCCCAAAAAAACTGATAGGTTTTATAAAGTGCCTAAGGACTGCAAACATCTTTATAAGTGTCCCTCTGTTGACCCCTCTGTGGTGTCTGTGGCTTCTGATAAGCCTTCCAAACTGCTGCCTTCCACTAAATTGTTGCCATCAGATAAGGATGGCAGAACCATAGAGAGGCTGGATAAGAAGGTGTATATTTCTGCTACTCTAGCTTTTAAAACTGTTAACTGTCAGACACATATGACTAAATATGTTCAGGCTGTTCTCTGTCAAGCCTGTAAGGCTATTTCAGATCTTCCTGATTCTGAGGGGAAGGCCTCTGCTCTTGATTTGCTAGGGATGTCCTCCCAAGTATCTCGCCATTCCATTAAATGCAGCTGTGATGCAGCTGATGCTTCATCTAGGGCTGCTTCTTTTGGATCTGTTTTGAGGAGGTATTTCTGGCTCAAGGCTAAGCTGATGGATGCTCCTCTGGATAATAAGCATTTGTTTGGTGCTGCTGCTGTGGAGTTGCTTAAGTCTCTGCAAGGAAATGGCAAAGCCTTACGGGAGTTGAATATTTTTGTTTCCTCTATGCCCACATTTCAAAGGAATTATCCTGATAAGCCTGCCTTTGTTCATAGACTGTCTCGCCCTCCCCGCAAGGTAAAAAGAGTAATAGAAGGGTTCCCCTGCTAAGGCTACCTAGACAACTTCTACTCAGAAGCCTCCTTTGTCTGACAAACCAGGTGCTGCCTGACTATCCTGTTCTTCTCTGTGACATTCCTCTTTCTCTGCGTCTTTCCCTGCCCCTTCCAATTTGGGTAAAGGTCAGCCAAGACTCGGGTTCTTTCCATAATTCACCAGGGTTATTACATGGATTGGAAATCCCCCCCCCCCCTTTTAAGTCATTCCTCAGCCTCCTCAGGAACAACTGCCATTTTTTTCAGAGGTGCTTTAGAGCCTGTTGGCTCAAGAAACAATTCAAGACGTTTCAACTCCTTAGAGGGGGAAGGGGTTTAATCCAAAATGTTATTGGTCCACAGGAAAAAAGGAACCTGGAAACCATTCTGGATCTTTCTCAGCTAAACATCTTTTTGAAGGTCCCTTTCTTTCAGGTGCTATCCCTTCAAACCTCGTTTCCTGTGCTCTTTATACTTTTCTAGTTTCCTTGGATCTGAAGGATGCTTATCTACATATTCCTATTCACCCCCTTTTCAGGAAGTTTTTACATTTCTCTGTTGCTTCCTGGCATTTTTAGTTCTCTGCTTTGTCCTTTGGCCTCTCTACTGCCCCAAGGGTCTTCACCAAATGCCTTGCTCCTGGGATTGCTCATTGCAGGCTAATGGGGATACAGCTCTTTCCCTACCTGGACGACCTGCTTATTCAGGCCTCCTCTCAAGAGATATTACTTCAGCATCTACATTTTACCATTTCTGTCTTTCAGAGCCTGGAGTGTACTGTAAATTTCCAGAAATCATTTCTGACTCCTCCTTAGGATCATATTTTTCTGAGTTGAAGGATGCAGACTGTTCCAGTGCTGACATCCCTGCCTCTTCCCAAAGCCTTAACACTCATTGCTTTCTTTCAATCCCTTCTTCCTTTGGTTTCAATCACAGCCAGAGAATTTCTGAGGGCTCTGGGTTACATGTCTTCCACCATTCCTGTGCTCTCTGTAGCCAAGTTCCACATGAGAAAGCTTCAGTGGTTTCCAAAGTCAGTTTGGCTTCAATATTCTCATCCTTTAGAATTTCTAAGTTCTCTACTTTTAGTTTCCATTCCCTCAGATCAGAACATAGTGGCAGATTCTCTGAACAGATCCATAACACTATCCAACAAGTGGATACTTTACATAAATGTGTTTCTGGACATTGCCTACCAGTTGGGTACTCCTTAAGTAGATCTGTTTGCCTCCCCTCTGAACAGACAGCATGCTCTATTTTCTGCCAGAGTCCCATGCCCTTGGGCCTGGAAGGTGGACTCCCTCTCTTTTTTCTTTATACCTTACCTCCTTTTCCTTTCATTCCAAAAGTCCTGTTCAAGATAAAACAGGTTGCCCCAGAAATCATGCTGGTGACTCCCTTTTGGCCCAGTCACCATCTGTTCCCTCTTCTTCTGCATCTTGCCAAGGGCAATCATCACAAGTTACCTCACAGGGTGGATGTACTCGCACAAGACAAGGGATCTCTCTTATCCATCTCCACCTGTTCAGTCGACATTGTGGGTGATAGGGTTTTGATACCCTGTCGACACCTGTTTTCTGAGGATGTGCTTTGGACCCTGCAGGATTTCTCCTAACCTGGATCCACTTACTGTAGACTCTTCTTTTTTTCTGTCTTATTTGTGTGTATTGCTCAATGTTGGGTCGGCATATTTTTTCTGTTAAGGGCCACCTATTACCTGTCTCTGCTTATCTGCCTTCAAGTCACCCTTTAGCCTCTAGATTTGAGGCGAAACAGTTTCTTAAAGGAGTCCTTCACATTAGGCCTCCCAGGAAGTCTGTCCCTCTTTCTTGGGACCTTAATTTTATTTTAGAAAAATTGACTCCGGTGACTGCTGCTTCAGCTTCCTTACAACATTGCTCTTGGAAGACTGTTCTTCTTTTGGCCCTTACTTCTGCCAGACGGGTGTATGAGCTGCAAGCCCTTACTGATGTTCTTGCTTTTTATATTTTCCATAAGGGCAGAGTGCCCCTTCGTACTAATCCTATTTATGCCCAAGGTGATTGAGTTTTCTCATCAGTGTATTCATTTGCCCACTTTTTTCCCATCCCTACAGTGTACTGCTGAGAAGGTTTTGTGCACCTTGGATTTGCATAGACAACTCAGATATTATTTGGATAAAACTTTTCATAAATCTAAACAGCTTTTTGTTTCTTTTTAACGTAGGTCATTAGGTTTAGCTGTTTCCATGCAAACTGTTTCTTCTTGGATATCTAAAGCCATTTCTTTTTACTGTTGTTTTCATGAGAAGAGCCTTTCTTCTGTATTCCCCTAGGGCTTTGGCTTCTTCTGGTACTTTTTCAAAGGTTTGGATAATAATTCTCTTCTTGAGGCAGCTACCTGAGCTTTTGTGCATACCTTTACTACTACTACTTTCGGCTTTTCGCGGTTAGGGGTCGCCACAGCTGATCATCTGTCTGCTCATGATTGGCAGTGGAGTTTTACGGTGTTGAGTTGCCAGCCCGGTGCCCAACCTTGCACAGAAGGCACACACTCGCACCTAGGGCCAATTTAGAGTGTCCAGTCCACCTACTGCATGTCTTTGGGATGTGGGAGGAAACCGGAGCACCCAGAGGAAACCCACACGACCACAGGGAAGGACATGCAGACTCCACACAGAGAAGGCACCCCAGCTGAAAATCGAACTGGAGAACCTCTTGCTGTGAGGCGGTAAAGCTAACCGCTGCATGACCGTGGCCGCCCTTGTGCATACATTTACTAAGTGCTATAATTTGGATGTGATTTCTAGGGCCAGAGCTGGTTTTGCAGGGCCATTCTCCATTGCTTCCTAGAGGACTGTGCTGGCCCTTCCTCCTTCCAATCTTCTTGAGCTTTTGCACTCTCCCTATTGTAAAGAATACTGCAACAGTGATATGGAAGGACATTGTACAGTTGTGTAAACTCTTATGATAACATTAGAGATTCCACTCTTCACTTTTGCAGTATTTGCTCCCTCCCTCTTCCCCTAGTCCTTTTTCTTTGTGGATGTGCTTGTTACTTACATGTGAAATTGTTCGATCTCGCCATTTGTTCTTACACACAGGTTCAGAGCCGATCCTCGGCTCCAAGTCGGCCGCATCATAAGCTCTGCATCTCAGAGAAGCTCGAGGCACAGTCTATATCCCATGATCCTCCACTGTTATCACCCAGTTCTAATTTGCCGCTGCAACAGATCGTGTCGAGGAGAGAGCTCGGGCCAGTAAAATTTTGTATTTTGCTATTAGTACTCTATTTAAAATTAATTCTACTAGTTAGTTTAGACTTTGTGTGTGCCGTTTCTTAGGGTTTTACCCGTTTTATATATATATATATATATATATAAATATATATATAGTTTTTTTCCGGGTTTCGGCTTAGGCCGAGTTAGTCCTGTCAGGGCTCTGACAGTAGTAAAATTACAGTTAGGTTTGTAGGCTTATATATACATATATATATATATATATATATATATATATATATATATATATATATAAATATATATATATATATAAATAAATATTTTTTTCTTCATATATCTAATATTGCTAGAACTTTGCTGTGTTGTTTGACTGTAGTTGTGTGCAGTGTTTCTATATATTTAGAATTGTTAGTGCTTATTACAAGTTCTTGTTACAAGATTAGTTACTTGTTTTGGACATGGCAGATAAGGCCAAGTCTGGGTTCAAGAGATGTCAGTGTGGGCAGAAGATGTCCATCACCGACAATCATACTTCCTGCGTTTACTGTCTTGGCCCTCTCTATCTGCAGGAAGACTGTTCTATCTGTCATTCCTTCATTGGAAGGGTCATGATGGAAAGGTGCAGGGAGTTAATACAGGGGTTTGCTAAAGCCCGACTTTCAAGAAGTCTTGGAGAAGGCTGATCAGGCGTCGAAATCTTCGAAGGGGTCGAAGTCTTCGAAGGTATCCGAGCCCAAGTCATCTGTTCCGAGCAACTCTACTAAGATTCGGTCGCCGACTCCACAGACCTCGGGGCCGAGCATCAAACGGTTGTCTCTGAGGCCCAGGTCTTGGAGCCAGTGTCGGAGGTGCTTCCATCTTCGATCCTTCGTTCGGTGACATCTTCGGCCCCTTCGACCCGTTCTTCCAGGCCGTTATCTGACACCGACATGGATCGAGTCATGCAGAAACTTATGGAGAACACGGCTCTATCCAAGCTCATTGCGGTTTCGTCCCAGTTGGTATCGAAACTTGAAGCCCTCCATGTGTCTCCTGCAGATCCTCCTCCGAGACCCATCGAGTCCTCGGAGCCGGGAGATGAGGTACCGATGATTCTTAATCCCTCGGTGCCGAAGCCACCTTTAGTGCGGTCGGCACCATTGACCTTGACTCCCTCGGAGCCCATCGAGGAGTCTCTGAGCCAACGGTCTCTCCACGGTTCCGGGGCGGAGAGTCTAACCGAACTTTCAGTTCCGACTCTTCCCCTCGGAGCCCCGGCGCAGATTAGCTCGGCTCCGTCCTCGGGGTCGGAGCCCGTAGTCCCGGTTTCGGGGAAGTTGCCATGCTCTTCAGATCCGGTGGAGTCCTCGGCCCGGGGCTCTGGTGCCTTCGACGTCATGAGGAAGGTCCTGTCTGAACAGACATTTACTTCATCCAAGTCGTCTTCTCCTTCCCCCAAGGGACCACGTTCTGTTTCTGCACCCACGATCCCGGCCAAGAGTAGAGACCCAATGCCTCAGCCAGCCCCAGAGGGTGTCCCCTGTTCCTCGGCAGCTTCACCAGATGCCCCCTCTGATGAAGTTCCGAGGAAGAAATTGTGCAAGAGGAGGCACATTGATTCCCCACAGGAATCATTGACATCGGACACCGATTTGGATGAGTCTGAGGGGTCCCCACGGTCCCTCTCTGAGGATGTTTCATTTGCTGACAACCTGGAGATCTTAAAGCAGAGGGGTGATTGGCAGTCACTTGCCCCCACTGAGGACGAATCGGTGTTGCTGAAGGCTTTTGGGGCTCAACCTTCTACCTCCTGGGTGACTCAGCCCTTCGATGAGGTGATGGACCTAATAGCTCGAAGGGCGTGGGAGAGTCCGGACACAGTGGAACTAGTCCCTCGGAGGCCGAATAAATATATCACTGCCCCCCATGACAAGGCTTATCTCACTAAGGGAGTCCCAGTTGATGCTATGGTGGTGGCGGCAGCCACGAAGAAGGAAATGTCTGAGGCATCTTCCTCTGTCCATCCTCCTAGCAAAGATTCCAGGACTATGGACAGGTATGGAATGCACGTTTTCAGTTCAGTGACTTTCTCAATGCGATCGCTGAACTATCTCATGCACTTTACGTGCTTTCAGAGAGACCTCCTTAAGGATCTGGGAGTTGCTCTCCAGGGTAACACAGATGCTGCTGTCTCAGAAAAGGTAACAGCACAGCTTAACACTCTCACTTCGATAGTTAACTCGTCCATGAGGCTCATTTCGTATGCGGCCGAAGGTTCAAGTAGGGCTGCAGCCTCAGCGATCGCTCTGCGGAGGCAATCCTGGATGCGCCTGTGCTCCTTTGCGAAAGCCTTCAAGTCTTCCTTTGCCAATTCCCCCTTTGATGGTGCCACCCTGTTTGGACCCAAAGTGAAGGAGACTCTCACTCGGTGTGAGCAAGAAGGTAAGACCCTGTCTGCCGTAGGGGTCTGTTTTTCCACCCCGACTAGACCGTACCCCAAAGGGCAAAGAGGTGGAAAAATGTGGTTCCGAAAGACTCTGGGATCTTTCCAGTCCACACAGAGTGATGCCCCCTCCAGAGGCAGAGGAGGGGGGAGAAATGGAAGACGCCGCCCAGGCGGCAGAGGGGGTCCGCATAACCAGGGCGGCAGGGATGGCACCCCTGGGAAGCCCTTCCAGCACTCCTGAGTGGAGGCCCGACTGTCCTACTCTGGAGGCAGTCGGGGGTCACTTGGCATTATACCCAGAGGCCTGGCTAAATCTCACTTCAGATTCTTGGGTAAAAAGCATAATAAGCAGAGGGTACAACATTCCATTTGTAACTACTCCCCCTGATCAAAAGAGATTTCCGGATGTCCCACCCAATCTGCGAGATCAAGCAGCCATAGAAATAGGAAAGCTGCTCGAAAAAAGAATCATCCAACCAGTCCCGGCGGACCAAATAGGATCCGGAACTTACTCAAGGTTCTTTTTAGTTCCAAAGAAAACAGGGGACTGGAGGCCAATATTGGACCTCAGCAAACTCAACACCTTCGTAAGGAAGGAAAAGTTCCAGATGGTTACGCTACAATCGATCCTTCCCTTTCTGCAGAAGGGTGATTGGATGTGCTGTATAGATCCGAGGGACGCGTACTACCACATCTAAATGGCCAGGGTGTCCAGAGATCACCTGCGCTTCCGGCTGGGAGCCAGTCATTTCCAATTTCGAGCTCTGCCCTTTGGTCTCACCTCAGTCCTCAGGGTGTTTACCAAATGCATGGCAGTAGTGGCGTCTCACCTGAGGCGGCTAGGATTCTGGGTGTTTCCGTATCTGGACGACTGGCTCCTCACCGCCACCACCAAGCATCGTCTTGTGCAAGCCAGGGACTACACAATCAACCTTTGTTCCCGTTTAGGAATCACAATCAACTTAGAAAAATCTGCCTTATCGCCCTCACAGCATATCTCATTCATAGGGGCGGATTTAGATACTACTACAGCCTTGATCAAGCTTCCCCAGACAAGAGTGTCAGCCCTCAGGGATTAGGTTGCTATTCTTCTTCGAAACGAGAGTTCCTGCCACGCAAGTGCTGAAAAACCTGGGAATGATGGCAGCTACCCTTATTGCAGTTCCTTTTGGCAGGATGCACATGAGGGTCCTCCAGTGGCTGCTCTTCGCACAGTGGTCATTCCAACAGCTTCCATTGTCACACGACATCTTGATCACAGAATCTTGCAAGCGGGATCTTCGATGGTGGCTGCCAGCCCTACTGCCACAATAACCACGGATGCTTCCCTGATGGGGTGGGGGGGACTTTTTCAGGGGAGAACGGTCTAAGATGGAGTACAATCTGCACATCAATGTCCTGGAGTTGAGAGCAGTGTTTCTAGCATTGCAACTCTTTCCACGAATCTCTACCTCTATGAACAGTGGCAGTTCAGACGGACAATATGACAGTGGTCTGGTACATAAACAGGGAGGAAACAGGTCTTACCCATTATGCAGAGAGGCCCTGAGAATTTGGCAATGGGCTGTGTCCACCGGATGCTTTCTAATAGCAACGCACATCCCGGGGTCATCCAACGTCATCGCGGACAGGTTGAGCAGAGCCATCCTGTTGCCTCACGAGTGATCCCTCAAAAGTCAAGTGGCAGACGGGATTTTCTGCATATGGGGCCAGCCTTGCTGCAATCTATTTGCATCCCCCTTAAATGCCAAATGTAGAAGCTACTTTGCCCTACTCACCCCTCCGGGGGGTGCCCCCAGGGACGCACTGGTACACGATTGGCCCCCAGGTCTCCTATATGCCTTCCCTCCTGTTCCATTGATACCCAAATTCCTGCAGGAAAGCCAGGAGTCTGGAAAGAACTATCATTTTAATAGCACCATTCTGGCCTCGACAGATCTGGTTTCCCTTTCTTCGAACTCACCAGATGGAGGAACCGTGGATCCTGGACCCAGTGCCAGACCTGTTGACACACTCGTCGGGAATTCCTCACCCATCTCTTCAGTCCCTCAAACTGACAGCTTGGCTGCTCCGCTTCCCAATTTAGCCAGGTCGGATTTTTTGTCTCCAGCAGTGCAATACATTCTAGTTTCTTCCCACAAAGCTTCCACTAGGAAACTGTACAGGAGCAAATGGAAATGTATCACGTGTTGGGCATCAGGGCAAGGTATAGATCCCTTGGTGGCCCCGTACACAAAATCTTGGATTTTTTAGCTACACTCTTTCACGAAGGGGCTTCTACGTCCACGATGAGTGCAGTTAGCTGCCATATCTAAGTTTCATGTAGGTGAAGGGGGCTCTACACTTGTGTCTCACAGGCTTTGTAGAGCTTTCATGAAGGGTACCTTTCATCTCCGTCCACCCATTCGGGATCCGGTTTTTCCCTGGAGCTTGAATTTGATGTTATCTCAACTTATGTTGCCACCCTTCGAACCGGTGTCAACGTGTTTACTTAAATACTTGTCATGGAAGACTCTTTTTCTTATTGCTGTCACTTCAGCTCGTAGGATATCAGAGCTACAGGCCTTGTCGATTAGGCCCCCCCATACATGTTTTTTCATCCAGACAGTCACCTTACATACTAATCCATCATTTCTCCCAAAGGTATGTTCAGTGCTTAATATTAATCAATCTATTGAGCTTCCCACCTTTTTCAAAAACCATTCTAACAAGTTGGAATATATGCTGCACAAATTGGATGTACATAGACAGCTGAGATTTTATTTGGACAGAACAAGGGAATGCAGGAAATCAGATCAGCTCTTTGTTTCCTTCGCAGATAATAAGAAAGGGATGGCAGTAACAAAATGCACGTTATCCAACTGGCTTTCAGACTGCATAAATTTTGTCTATTCAGCTTCCAAACAACCACTTCCGTTCAAACCTAAGGCTCATTCTACTAGGGCGGTTTCTACTTCTCTAGCCCATGCCGCTCGTCTACCGTTGGATACTATTTGTGCGGCGGCGACGTGGGCAAAGCCTCATACGTTTATTACTCACTACAAAGTAGATAGGACCTCCAAGGACAGGGCTTCCTTTGGTTCCACTGTTCTCAGGAACATTCTTCCTTGAGCCACCCAGGGTAACGGAGCTAGGGACGCTACCCATGTGTAAGAACAAATGGCGAGATCGAACAATTTCACATAAAGAAGTTATGTTCTTACCATAACGTTCCATGTGAATTATTCATCTCGCCTTTGTTCTTACATTCCCTCCCTCCTTCCCCCGCCGCGTTCTGGAAGAACTGGTACGACTAGTGTCTGATTGGTCTTTGCTGGATTATGTAACACTACCTGTTTATTAGTAGGTGACACATTAGGTGTCCACCTGTCTGTATTTAGTTTATATGGTTTAGATTCAGGTGTATGGTTGAGTGAGCATTAGACGCAGTGGTTGGTAGTGCGTTCTGGTTTCTTGCAAACTAGATCTGAGGGATAACAGCGGAGGATCATGCGATATGGACTGTGCCTCGAGCTTCTCTGAGATGCAGAGCTTATGATGCGGCCGACTCGGAGCCGAGGATCGGCTCTGAACCCGTGTGTAAGAACAAAGGCGAGATGAACAATTCACATGGAACGTTATGGTAAGAACATAACTTTTTTTTATATTCTTGGACTGTTGTTCCTACTGGGGCTTTTCAGCTTTGAGGTTGGTATATCCAGATGTCACCTTTATGCCCTATGCAGTGCATGGGGAGCACACGTGTGACGTACAGCGTACCCTTTACAACTAAAAGGCTTTGGTATACTGGCTGGACATCAGGTTGCCCTTGGCAGGGTATCCCTACTGTAAAGAATACCGCAGCAGTGATGAGAAGGACATCTACTGTTATGGTAAGATGTTGCATAACTGTGCTTTTAGCATGGTGTCTTCCCCTCTTCTTTTAAAATAGTTGTGTGAGCTACCCGGTGATGAAAATATCTTTTGCATCTATCAAGGTGCATCTTGTGGCCAATCTCAGCTGGTCTGCCAGTGAATCTCTGTCTTTAATCTCTCTTTATCATCAGGTTATGAAAGGAGTGTTGTACTTGAGACACATTTTAAAGCAAATTCCTCTTCCTTGGGACCTTAACTTTGTCCTTGAAAATATCGACCTTATTTGCCTTTGAACTAAACTTTCAGGCTGATTTAAAGTTCATCACTTGGAAAACTGTTTTGTTTATTGCTCTGACATTTGCAAGGCTAGTCTCTAAGCTGCAAGTGCTCATGGTGGGCCCACCTTATCTGGTTTTCCAAAAGGACAAGGTTGTTTTATACACTAATCCATCTTTCATGCCAATAGATGTTTCTGAATTTACTCTGAGTCAAGACATCAATCTCTAAATTTTGTTTATAGAACCTAAAAACAAAGGAGAGAAGATTCTGCATACATTGGATGTACACAGGTGGCTCAAGTACTACCTTGAGTGACCTAAACACTTGGGAAAGCTGAACAGCTTTCATTTCCTATTCTGAGGCTAAGAAGGGTCAACCTGTCTCTAAGCAAATGATTTCTTGTTTGTTGTCCTCTGCTATTATTTTTTTGATATTCTGTTGTCTTTTCCATCCATTCAAACTGATCTCTCTCTGACACAACCTTGGCTGCCTTTTCAGACTTCAGGATCCATAGCTCAGGTTCCTCCCCTTACACATAATCCCATCCTGTCCCCAGCATTACCTCAGATTTGTTACTTGTAGAGATCAGACATGATTCGGTTTGCAGGCTAGTGCAGTTTATTTGATATTTAGAGTAGTGGAATATTTTTGTCCAATACTTAGATTATTTCTTCTTGGTAGTCAGTTTTTTCCTCCTTTGTATACTGCCTTCCCTTTCCCTGATTTTCTGTCATTAAAAAAAAAAATATAGGCCTTTTGCCACCTGCTGCTAGTAATAGTTTTTATCTAGTATCCTTTGGTACTATTGTTGGCATATTTTCCTAGCTTATACCTTTTTTGCTGTTTGGGGGTCTATTACTTGACTACCATTGCTGGTAGAGTTTTTCTGTGCTTTTCTGTACAGGACTATGTCAGAAAAGCCTACAGGACTCAAGAAGTGTGTGGTTTGTAGCCACAAGTTGCCAAATTCTGACTCCCACTCTAAATGCACGTGCTGCTTGAGATCAGCTCACTTGCATGTCTTTCAGCCATTGAGCCGTGATTGAGAGATGAAATAAACTTGTACTTAAGGGTCATATTTCCTCTGACACTTCATTTGCATCTGGAGCATCCCTCTCAAGTAAGAGGTCCTTGGAGAAACACAAGAATGACAGGCCTAAAGACAATGGCAAAGAGATTCTCTGATCGTTCTTTGGCTCCAGCAGCAAAATCTTCAGATCCAAATCCTCTTTCAGATCCAACTCCAGTTCAGCCCAAGACTCAGCCCCATCCCAGAATTTCAAGGTTTTCTCCAGATCCTATTTCTCCCAGGCTATGCACACCTTTCCTGCAGGAGAGACCTTTACAAAGATCCTCAAAACCACCCTCCACACCATCATTGTTGAGGTCTACTAGAAGCTTGACAGAAACTGATGTGGATAGAATGATGAGGAAGTTCCTCAGGACCCAAATTCAGTTGGAAGTTCTCCCAGCTCCATCTGCAGTTGGATCCTCTCCCTAACCTATGGCTATTCCTAGCCTAATCAGACCTCCAGGTTCAGGATTACTGGAGCTAACTCTTCTTGACTATCCATGTCAGATCTGAGATTAAGGTCTTCAACTCCAGCATCATCTGTTGGCTCCTCAGTGTCAAGTCTGGGGGTAAGGGATTAGTCTACGAAGCTGTGTGAGTTGTATCTTCCTCTCAGAACCAGAACCTCAACATTAGATATCTCAGCACCAGTTTTGAACTTGGAGAATGAGTGGCAGTGTTGCCCTTAGCCATGCTGTTGTGGCAGCTTCGGCTCTTACCAGAGTGATCTTAGTTTCTCCCTCAGCACCTGCCATCGAGATAGTGGAAAGAGCTCTGTCCAAGACTGGAAAGCAGACATATTTGCCCTTCTCAGCTCCACCCACTCCACAACTGATAGCCCTGCATCCTGATCCTGCACAGTCTATCCTATCAGGACAGCCAGTTCACACTAGCCTTGAGACAGTCCTCATTCAGGACTCCTCACAGGCTTCTAAGTCCTCCTCTGTAGCCCCCCCCCCCTCCCGCAGATGCTACTCGGAACCATACATGTAAGAGGAGACACATTAACTCCCCCCCAGGAGTCTTTAACAGACGACACTTATCTCACCCCTTGAGGACATCTCATACAGGAGGATCCTCAAGCTACTGAGACAGAAGGGAGGTTGGTCTTCTGAAGCCTCTTCCCAGGAGGAATCTGTGTTTGAGGTTTTTTGTTCTTCCCAGGAGGAATCTGTGTTTGAGGTTTTTTGTTCTGGCTCATCTACTGCATTGTAGTTCCTCCAGCAGATGAAGTAATGGATTTAATCTCTCTCCAGGTATGGAAGGAGTCAGATATTACTGAACCACTCCCTATGAAACCAGAAAAATGCCTTGTGCTACCCTAAAGACCATTCTCATTTGACCACACGCCTAGCAGTAGATGCCATGCTAGTAGCAGCAGACACTAAGAAGGAACTTGTAGAAGAAATCTCTTCTGTCCATGCCCCAACTGAGAATGTAGGGTTTTGGCTAGATATGGGAAGCATGTTTATGCTTCAGCTACCTTTGCACTAAGGTCACTATACTATCTGGCACATATGACTTGGTTAGAAAGAGACATGACCAATGAACTTTCCAAGGCTCTTTCTGGATCCATGTCTGCAAAAGACAGAAAAACAGTGGATTCTGAGCTGGCCACCCTTCAGTCCCTTTCAAACACTTCTATACATCTCGTATCCAGTGCAGTGGAAGGTGTTTTGAGAGCCACAGAAACAGGCATTCCAATTAGGAGGCATGCCTAGATGTGCTTGTGTGATTTGGCAGAGCCATTTAAAATGTTTATCAGTACCCCATTTTACGGATCCACTTTGTTCAGCCCCAAGGTCAAAGATACACACTGTAAGAGTGAACAGGATGGGAAAACTGTTTCTGCTGTAGGTGTAGTTTTCTGGTTTTAAGCAAAAAGGTTTGGCTCTAACACGACCACCAAAGGCACACAGAATAAGATCAGTCTTCACTTCAGCCAGCTTTTCTAGGGCCTCGACTGATGACATATGTGCTGATGCTACCAGATCTAATGCTCATTCTTTCATTTCCCACTACAAATTGGATTTTTTGCAAAGGTAAGGCGACTTTCCATTCTGCTGTCCACCTGGAACATCCTTCATGAGACCACCCGTGGAACTAAGTAGTTGGGGACTCTGTCCCATCAGTTGAGGTAGGGACAGAAAAGACAACATCAGATATGAAAGTTATGTAATTACCAAAATGATAAATCTGTGTTGTCTTTTTCCATCCTTCCTCAATGTCCCTAACTCTTTCTCCTTTTCTATCTAATAGAAAGTGTGTCTTCCCTTGGTTTCTGGTGCAATTTTTTCCTTTGCTCTGTCCTATAGGTTTCTAGTAACACATTTTTAATTTATGTAATGAATTTGATATAAGCTTTAGGAGCAAACTCAATCTGTCAGGAACAGGAGGGAATTATGAGTAAGGGGAGGAGCCTGAGCTACAGATCCTAAAGTCTGAAAAAGCAGCTGTGATCGGATCTGCGACTCATCAGCTGAGGAAGGACGGAAACAGAAAACACAGATCTAGCATTATGGTAAGTACATAACTTTCGTTTACTCTCACTATGGTATATCTATTTGCGGCGAGGTTAACGCACATTCCACCAGAGTTTTATCCTCTTTGGTGACTTTATTGGAAAGGAGTGGACTCTAGAAGCAGCAGTCTGGTCCTCTGTTCATAGCGTTACGAAACACCACAAACTGTATTCTTTCTGAAGTTAGAGTAGTCTTTGAGAGGACCATTCTCCAGGGGCTCCTGGATCCTTATTCTTCCTCCTCCCAGATATGGTAAGCTTTGGAAATCTAACCATTTGCCACTGAGGCAGTGCAAATTATGAACATAGTACAGTTGTACAAGGTTTTCTTGGCTCCCTATCAAAATGTTGGCATATGACATACTGAGTGCAGACATGCTGAAAAAATAACCGAAAATCCAGGGAAAGAGCAAATCTTGAACAGTGCTCTTCTCCTTCAAACTACTTTTATAATAGAGGTCAAGCCTTCCACACCTCTCAAACTTGTATATACCAACTCTAAGATTGCCATACCGCAGAGAAAAGGGGAATGTTCTGGGAAATGGCCATTTATTTATTTATTTTTGTTTGTTGACCGGGAGTGTCCGACTGGACGTAGGTCCATTTTCAGCGGAGGCCCGGGGAGAAAAGCTCCACAGTTAAAGTAAACAGACAGTAGTTGCATTGGATTACATAGCGATTAACAATTTTACATAGCAATTACTTACAACATATTTACAGATGAAAAACATAGTACATCAGTAGACAACTAGAATCTTTATCTGTGAAGTACATAACAGACATTAACAAATGTTACAAGAAGTTCCTGCTGTATAATAAGTACTGGCTTATGAGCATCTGAGCTTGCTATAATCAAGGTAGTTAGTGGAGTGGAAAGAAAGGTAGTGGTTGGATGGGGTGGGTGATGGAGTTGCAAGGGCATAGCCAGCATGTTTTTAGGTGCGCTTTTAGTAAAATTTTGAAGTGGGTGCATGATGGTATGGAGGTAATTGTGGGTGGGAGGGAGTTCCATAATTTGGCTATGGTGCAAGAGAATAGTGCTTCACCAGAAGAGTTATTGGCTTTAGTGATCTGCAAGTGATTTTTGTTGCTGGATCTTAGTGGTCTGGTGGTGCGATAGGGTTGGAGTAGATTCTGGAGGGATGGGACATTTAGTGGATGGTTTTTACTAGTTTGTGGGCGAGTGAGAGTAGATACCATTGAAGGAGCTGAGGGAGTTCAAGCCAGCCCAGTTCAGCAAGTGAGAGACAGTGATGAATACGGTAGGATGCCCCTGTGGCAAATTTGGCAATTTTGTTGTAGCAGGTCTCTAGCTTGTTTAGATCACATTGCCTTAGGTTGGTATATATTGGAGAGGCATAAAGTAGGGTGGAGATAAGGTGGGAATTTGCTATTGAAATCTTTGCTGCTTTGGTGAGAAGTTGCTTATTTCTGTATAGCGCTCCTAGTTTTTTGTGGACTTTTTTTATGGTCATGGATATGTGAATGTCAAATTTTAGTTTATTGTCTATTTCCACTCCTAGCAATTTGGTGTGTTCAGTTGGGTATATAGTGGTGTTGTCTTTTGCTGTGATGTTAAAGTGAGAGTTGTTTTGAGTATGTTTGGTGGGTTGGAAGATGAGTAGTTTCGTTGGGTTGAGTATTAATTGGGCATCAAATAACCAAGTTTCAACAGAGGAAAAGGCTTCCTGTGTGACTTTTTGCAGTTTGGGTAGGGACTGGGCTGAGCAGATGATGGTTGAATCATCTGCGTATTGTATGTGTGTGTCTTGTTTGGTAGCAGAGGCTAGATTATTGGTGAAAACAGAGAAGAGTAGGGGTCCAAGGATGGATCCTTGGGGAACCCCTATGGAGACAGGTAGTCGGGGAGATATGTCATTCTGCCATACAACGGACTGGTGGCGGTCAGACAGGTAACTCTGAAACCAGTCAGTGACTGATTGTGAGAAGGATAGGTTATTGAGGACAGAGATAAGTTGTTTTAGTCTCCATTTAGTCTCCATGTGTCTGGACTTGCTCTAGCAGGCTTTGACATTTCAAATGGCTAATGTCCATCTTACCTGTAACAGTAGATGCTCGAATTTCACACTGCCTCAGTGGCAGCATCTTCCTGCCCACCCCCTTATTTTATATATAGTTTGATGGTATCCAACCTTTTTGTATTGTTGGTTGGCTTTGTTTTTTTATGTTGGTGTTTTTTGTCTGTGTATTGGTTGTTTTCAGGCAATTCTTGCTTCTGATCTTTCTCGGTTTTTCCTGCTTAGCACTGAAAGCCTGAAAAAAATTAAATTGTGGCGATGGGGGTTAGACTTCCCCTGACGGGAGGGGCTTATCCAATCCCCTATCACAAAGAATCAGAGGAGGGAATTCTGAGCTCTGAAAAGCTGCAAGTGTGGGTTTGCACAGGCAAAGAACCTGTATGCCACTGAAGCTGTGTGAGATTCAAACATCTACTGTTACAGGTAAGTAGGACTTTCACAACTGTACTTTGTATCTCAGTGAGCGATTTTGCCCATTAATTCCTTGTAAACATGATTTAAGTACCTTGATCATTTTCTTAGTAATTCAAGTAGTTTCATAGAAGTAAAAAAAAAATGGCTGTCCAGATGGGAGATACTGTACCTCATGGGGATCGATGGGGAACTATTTGGTATTCTGAAACTCATTACTTTGAGTCATGGAGTAGCAAGACTGAATGATTGAAAATGTGGAATTACATATACTAAGTCCAAAATTGCCATTTTTTATTATGTTTCCTTTTCCCTGAGGTATGACAGACATGACATTGGTATATATAAGTTCAGGGCTTGTGTGGGGCTTGCCCCCACATTTGCTGTTCTCCTGTATTTTTGTACACCCCCCCCCCTCCGTAATTCCCAGCATTGACTTATGATTCTCAGAATTACAACAGGGAGCCTGATTCATGTTTCCTTTGGTTACTGTATTTAGCAAGATGAAAGATTAGTGGTTTGTCATTTTGAAACTGCTGGTTTCTAAAACATGAGAAGAGGTTTATTTGGAGCAGAAACTATGAACTTGACTGCGACTTGTCCTGAAAATCTTGATGATAAGACTTAACGCAAAAGACAATGGAAATACATTAAAGGGGATTTCGCACAATGAAAAGCCATTAACAGGGTAGCTAAATGGATATATTAGAAAACTGTTGATCTAGTGACTGGGTGGTTTTCAAGGGATAGAAAATGCATACTTCTCGACCCAGTGCCCAAGGTGATGAGTTGTGTAAAAAGATTAAAATGGAAAAGGACAATCTTCAAACACGGTGAAGGTCAAGAATAGTAGCAGATTTGGACTCGCATCAACCTTGGATCATTGCAATGAAGTGTAAATATGAGCGATGTTTAGTAATCCATTAATAATAACAAATATCTATGATATTTAACTTTTTTTCAGAAATATAACTTAAAAATAAAAAGAACAGTGTGAATTAAGAATCAAAACCATTATTGAATATAATGCACCTTTTGGCATATATTTGTCTAAACATATTGCACAACTTGGGAGACCTCATAAATTCATAATCAGTGGTCTCAAAAATCTTGAATCATCAGAGAGACTGTCATCCTTTTCTCTACTGTGTCTGTTACAGAATTCTGCATGCAGATCTGTGCTTAGCCCTTTGAGCCATGAAAAATCTGCCCATGTTCAACCCCCTATTCCTTTTCATAACTAATGGTACCGCAAATATTTGTTTAAAGGAAGTAAAGCTTTGTCAACCATAAAGTAAGATGTGTTGCTGGGACAGATTAATACCATAGTGTATTCCTCAGCTCTGGAAAAGACAAACACTACCTGTCAAGCATAGTAGCCCTTGCCACCTTCAAGGTGTAAACCTAGATAATTGGATGGGCGACCTTAAATTCTCCCCTCATCTGTCTTGTCTTGCCTTCCATGAGGCTAAAGTTAACTTTTGAATAGGGTTTTAATGGTCTGTAGCCTGATGCCTACTACTTACCTGTAACTATAAACTTACCTATCTTGTATTGAAAATGCACTAAAATTTTCCTTCCGATCTTCATCCAAGATGGTTGCACATTGAGTAATAGCTTATTTGCAAATCTCCCAGTGTGAAAACAGAAACTCAGCAGAGAAGGCCCAGTAGACTTGTGTTTATGGGTAAATTTAAGAAACTGGCTAGTAAGTGTGCTGCCTGGATGCCAGGAATAAAGAAATACAAAAAAACCTGGAAAAGAATCAGATACAAAAAGTGAGGAAGAAACACTTGACTAGGGAGAGTTCTGCATCTGTTCAGCAAAAAGCAATGCAACCTTCAGACATGACTACCAGTAACTTACAGGAAGATACAAGACAAATGCATACAGACCTGGTTAAAATAAATAAAATGCTGATGGAGTATATCAACACAAACAAAGGGCAGGAAAAAAAATGGAAGAAGCTTTAAACAGATATTCAGATGAGATGATAAAGCTGCAAAAATCAGAGGTCAAAATGAAGAAAAGTATGGCTGAATATGAGACTGCTCTGGAAGAGATGTTTCACAAAATAATAGAATTAGAGAACAGAGCATGTAGGGAAGACCTGAGATTTTCAGCTGTACGAGAGAAGATGGAAGGAACAGACTGCATTAATTTTATGAAGGCACAAATAAGCAACTGGACTGGCATTCCACAACAGGAGTTTAGTTGAAAGGGCACATCATGTGTATGTTCCATATCTGGCTATAAGAAAGCATCCTAGGTCTTTAATAGTAAAGATGTAATCATACCAACAGAAGGAGCTAATTCTGTCAACATTGTGGCAGAAGTACAAAGTATTTAAAGTGGGAAACAGAGCGTTTCTGGAGAATGATTACTCATTGTACTGCAGACAGAAGAGGAGCAAATGTATTCCACTGTTCAGGGAATGTTGAGATGCAAGTGTGAGATTCAAACTGCTGTACCCAGCTGTCTTAAAGGTATTGTTCCCTGGAGGGACAAAATAATTTTTGATGAAGTACATGCTAAGGAGGAAATACAGAAGTTTGCCCAACAAAAAATGAGCTGTGAAACAGAAGGAGATTTTGCTGCTTCTTCTTCTGGTAATAAAGACCACAGGGAGTCTGTACCTGTGAAACCTTTTCCACTATTTCAACAGAAAATGTTGGAGAGAAGGAAGGGGAGCATGAGAGTTGACTAGAAGAATCAAGAGTACATTGAAAATGAAGCAGGGGCAGGATTTTGATGATGAGCAATAATAAAACCAATCATTTAATATGGGATTACAATGTAATTATATTTTTCAAATATGACAGGTCAAGAAAATCTGGAAATGGACTTTTTCAGAGTTTGTTGGACTTGTGGGGGACTGTAAAGCATATACCCTATTTCGTGTCATTAATGTTCAGAAAAGTGCTTTGGGGAGGACAAGAAAAGGGGGAAGTTAACTGTAAGTAATTTTTTTCTTAAATACCAACTGTGTGGCATGTGTTTTCTTTGCATGCTATAAAGTAATTTTTTCAGTTATTTTTAAGTGTAATGGGGATTGTGCTGTTCTTTTCTTTCCCCCCTCTCTCTCTCTCTCTTCTTGTTCAGTTTTAAGAAATGTAAGGCACTGCAATGTATACAAAAAAGAAGATCCTGGTTAAAAAGCATGATAGAAGAGAGATTAATGTGCTTTTTCTCTTTCTTGCATGGGTGGAGTTAAGACCCTAGACTGATTTAGTAACAAGTTTTAAGAGAGAGCAAGTAAATGAAAAAGAACACTGGATACTATGAGTCTTTTTTCTAGCAAATACACCTATGCTCAGTAACAGTTCTGCATCTGGTCAGCAGGTTTCCTTGGAAATAATCTGATAAAGATAAACTGGCTAGAGTCTGGTGGAGAGTGGTTGGCTGAGGGAAAAAAAAGAGAGAAATTGGCTAACAGATAATGTTCTCTGAAATCATTCAGTGGTTTCCCCAAAGTAGATAATGCTCTCTGAAAGCATTCAGGGGTTTTCCCAAAGTAGATGTTTTCTGAAAACATTTTCCCAGCTGGGAAAGCTGTAAAGATAAGACAAAACCATTCATCACTTAGTAGAAGCACAGACTGCATCATGCACCTTAGCATGGATGATCTTTCTTTTAGGTTAACTCAAGTCTGTGAGTGTGGCTGTCAGTTTGGGACATTTGTTCCTATTAGGAGGTTAGAAATTCAATATTTGAAGGTGTACATAGTTTTGTTTGTTAGTATTAAGTTAATAGGTTTTAGGGGATATTGGGGGTGGGTTTTTTTGAGGACTTTCAATAAAACGAGTTTTATAAGATGTGACATAAGCTCAAATAGATATGATAAGAAGCAACTGTATAAAAGTTCAGTGTGCTAATCAGTGTATGCATCTAACATAAAAGCTGGAACTATACATTTAACAAAAAAAGGTGTACATAATAGGTGGGAATAATAACTTTTTAATGCAGTGATGCTTTCTTTAATGTCTTTAAATGTAAATGGCCTCACAGGTAAATACAAACAAGAAAGAGCAGTGAACTATATTAAAAAAATGTAGAGTGCAAATAGCTATGTTACAGGAGACACACTTAGAAAGAAATTAACGTGAATTTGATAAAGAAAGGTTTTCAGGATGATTGTTCAGCAGAATACCTGGGACGAAGGAAAAGAGGAGTACTTATATTAATTGCAAGAGGAACTCCAGTAATGACAGAAGAAGTTAGAAAAGATAATGGCAGATTTGTAGTGCTAATGGGGCTATTGGCAAGGGAGGATGATTATACTGGCATGTGTTTACATTCCACCTAAAACTGCTGTAATGGAGTTTAAGAATATTCTGGGAGAAATGATCAGTTTTCAGCAAGTAATATTACTTATAGGCGGGGACTGGAACTTGATTTGCAGCAGTGATGATGCGTCTGGGGGGCCCAGAAGGGAAACTATAACAAAGGAGGGTAGATATTTGAAGAAATTTATGAAAATGTTTGGCGTGGAAGATGTGAATTCAGTAATAGGATTTGGGAGTGAATTTACATATTATTCCCCAAGATATAAAAACTGGGCTAGGCTAGACAGAATTTAGATTTCACAGAAACGTGAATTTAAGTGAAGGTCTTAATACCCACCCAGCAACTATTTCAGATTATGCACCAATAATAGCTAAAATGAAAAGACAAGCTAATGAAATAAAAATGAGACATTGGTGCTTTCCCACCCATCTGTTGAAAAGAGAGGAATTTAAGGAATGGGTAATGGAGATTATTCAGGAGCTGTTAGAGAGGTTAGAAATTTCTTCTGAAACTATAGCTAGGGAGTTGGATAAAATTAAGGTGGAAATAAAAGAAAGGGAGTTACAGTTGAGAAGTAACAAGAATTATTTAGAGGGACTGACAAATGTGAAAGTATTGTGGAATAGGGGGAATCTCACAGAACAAGAAGAGTATCAACTTCAGAATGCTGGCAGAAAATAAGGGATTATCTTGATAATATGAACAAGCTTAGAAAGGTTGCTGTTAAGCAACTGTTTTTTGATAACACTAGAGCACAAACCTTTAGCACAATGACACAGGCAACAGAAAGTAGAAAGGGTTGTCGCCAAACTTAGGTAGCCTGTGACAAAGAAGGTAACGAGATCCTGTAACAGTATTACAAATATTTTAGAAATTCTATGAGAGTCTCTATAAAGCAGAGAAGTATAAAAATTGAGAAAAGATACAAATGGAAATGTTCATGGAAGAATTAAATATGCCAAGGTTAGAGGTAGATGAGACTGAATTACTAACAGTTAGGGTAGGAGCAGATGAGACAAAAATTCTGATGTATAACCAATCTATAGGAAACTCTTTAGGAATAGATGGTATTCCTGTAGAATGTTGGAAGCTAGGAGGAAAAAAACTAATAAAGATCTGGAGGGTTTTGTTTAACAATATCTTAAGAGGAGGAGAAGTACCACTGTCCTGAGGGTAAGGATTCATCCGATTTAGCTTCATACAAGCCCATTTCAGTACTAAACCATGATTATAGGTTTCATGTCTATAATAGCTAGAAGAATGGCAAAAGTAATGCCAAAACTGATAGATCAGGGTGGTTTTGTGGACGGGAGACAAACATTTGACAACATTAACAGAACATTGATGATCCAGAAGGAAACCGCATGTAAGAAAATACCATTGGTGTTGGTGGGTCTTGATGCAGAGAAAGCATTTGACAGAGTAAGCTGGGACAATGAGCAGGGCAATGGAAGCATTTGCATTTCCTGAAAACATTTGCATTTCCTGAAAACATTACAAGTTTGATTAGGAGACTAGATGAGGGATCTGAGGTGGAAATTAAAGTGGGTTGAGTCCTCTCTGATAATTTCTTCTGGAGCAGAGGAACCAGGCAGGGGTGTCCTGTTTCCCTTTATTATTTGCATTATATTCAAAACCATTGGCAAAGAAAACAAGGGGCTCAGAAATTCAAGGATACAATTGGTATGGTAGTCAAAAAAAGCTGGCTTTATTTGCAGATATTATTTTGTACCTGACACAAACCCAGAAAAAGACATTACAGTGTTGTGGAACATTTTGAGACAGTTTCAGATCTTTTCAGAATACAAAATTAAAGAAGCAAAAACAAAGGCAATAGCAGTAAATTATGTATCCACACATGAACTAGTTCAGGAATTCCCATATTTATGGTGCATGATAACATTAAATATTTAGGAGTATGGATTAAAAATTATTCTAGTGTAGCAGCTGAGGATATGTGGAAAGAGACCAAACAGAAGATAATACAAAAACTGAGAAAATTGAAGCTTTGTTATATGGTTATAAATAGTAAAATACAAGCAGTTAAAATGTTTAGTCCCTTTAGTCTTCTTCACAGGTCAGGCATATTTTTATCAACAACAGGAGAAGTTGGGTGTAGCAATTAATAAAGAGCTCTAAAGGACTTTATCTGGAAGGGGAAGACTGCAAGATTCAAGTGGGATAATTAGATTTTTCCAGAAGAACAGGGTGTATTGGGATTACTCAATCTGAAGGGGTGTTTCAGAGCTATACAGTTAAGATGCCTATACATAGCACAAGCAGAAAACTATAATTCAAAGTGGAAAGGGATGATTATGAAACATGGGGGAAGCTCAAGAAACAAGTAGAGACTGGGATTTTGGGTGCATGCCTTTAAGAACAACATTAATCATGCAAAATATTATATCCATAAAGTAGCAGAAAGTATTCCAAGACCTAATGAAAACAAAAAACGATGCAAACCATGGCAGTGCTTTACACCAATTTTAATAACAAAGAAAAAATAGTAGTGTTAAGCGCTTTCATCCCGAAAGGGATGACTTCAAAACTACTAAACAAATGAATTACTCAGTTAATATACCATCAAAAATCACATGACTCCATTAATCAATTCATTAATTAACTCATTCAATCCTTTAAAAACTTTATTATAAATATATATATTTAAAACAATTGAACAAAATAAAAACATATTATATCACATTTTTCAATCTTAATAAAGACGTAATAGAACAAGTTTCATTCAGACCAGGAGCCACTGTAGCATCCAGCCTTATTTGCCAGACAAATTATTTAAACAGCAAATGCTAAGTAAGTTAACCAGTTGTTCCAGTGGTCGATAATTCTAAGAAATAAACCAACACGGGAATAGAGAAAGGAGATTCTGTCGATAGGGATGACTGCAATTAAGGATACAGACAATAATCAAGAGGGGGCCGGCATTTATTGGAGAAAACTGGCAATGGAACCAAAGTATTAGAAGCAGATAACTAGAAAAGGAAAGATGATAGAATGGGAAGACACCAAGAATTTATTTTGACCTTGTGTTAGAGACATCAGTGTATAGGAGAGAAAGAAATAGAGGGATCCTAAACAAAAGGCCAGCACTGGTAGAGTTTTTAGTAGAATCTAGAGCAGAAGCTGCCATTAAAAAAGGAATAATTAGTAGAGCATATAAAATATTGCACAATAACTATAACAATCAATCGGAGGAGGTTAGAAAGGATTGGGAAGAGAGACTGGATAAACAATTCGCAAATTAACAACGGGAGGATATATGTATGTCTTCCAAATATGCAATAAAATCCAGAAGATTTAGGATTTTTGCCTGAAAATGTTTACAAAGATATTTTTATACCCTAAATAGACTCCAGAGAATTTTTCCTCGGGTAGACAGTAAATGTTGGAAGTGTGAAGGGGAAGGAACATATTTTCTGGGATTGCAGTGAGTTGGCGGACTTTATTCCCTGCAGATTTTACTGTCAGAGATGCTGGGTGGGCAAATTGATCTAATGAGGAAGATTTTTCTGAGCTATGATACATAATCGGAATTGCCTGGACATGGTAAGGCCTTGCTGTGTCTAATAGTGGTTGCCACCCAAAAAAACAATTACTAGAAAATGGAAATCAAAATCTAAACCAACTATACTGGAAGTAATGAATATAGTAACAGAGATAAAACTATTGTAATTGAGATCTTTAGAAAAGAGTAGGAGCAAACTACATAGGGAAAAAAATGGGAATTGTGGGAACGGTACGTACAAGGGAGGAATGAGGCCTAAAAGGCAGCAGGATTTAAATGAGCTATGTAATGTTTGAGTGAGGAGGATTAGGTAGATTATAAGTGATGTATAATATTTGCAACTGTAAGTGTGTCAGAATGGTTTCTGATGTAAAATGCTTGTGACTAGGATTGTGTTGGTGTGGTTTGTTTTCATTTATATAAATGTATGAATGCCTGTGTAGTTAAGTGATGGTTTAAGGAAGATGTTTCTTATAGGTTCATAGGTTTATACTAGGCTATCTGCCCTAAGGCATTTATAAGCCTAGCCCAAATTTTTGTGGCTTACGCCACCCCTTATATGAAAAAATACTGTACCCATTAGTTTGTTGTGCCTCTGTCCAGCAGTGACACAGAGATGATTCCCGGGGTAAACCTACGATCTCCCATCCACAGGTCAAGATTTCTCTTGAACAGAGCCAGCGAGGTGCTCTGCCTCACATGGACCGGGATTTTATTCCACAGCATAGGGAGTCTCTGAGTGATAAATCTATCCCTCCAGCACGTCCTATTTATATCCGTGCTAAGGTTTAAGTCACTTGCTCTAGTGGTTTTGGTGGATTTGGATTTTGTGAGGTGGAGCATGTCCATTAATTCCAGGTTGGACATGGCCTTGTATGTCAGGCACATGTCACCTCTGAGCAGACGGTATGCGACTGAATAGAGCCGGAGTTTCTTCAATCTGGCAGCATATGACAGATTTTGGAGTCCCTTTATCCTTTTGGTGAGGATCTTTTGGGGTCTCTCCAATTTCTGCAGATGTCGTGTGAGATACATCCCGAATGGGGCATTGCACTCGATCATTGGTCTGATAAGTGAAGAGTACAGGGGAACAATGACCTCACTAGATCTGGATGTGAATCCCTTCATGATCAGGTGGGCAATGTAGAAGGTCTTTCTAACCACTTTAGCAACGTAAGTGTCAAAAGAAATGCCACTGTCAACCTGGGTCCCCAGGTCCCTGATAACCTCTTCTGTGCTTAGTGGATTGCCACCTATATGGTAGCTTGGGGTTACCTTGTTTTTCCCGAAGGGTATGACTATACATTTTTTGGCGTTTAACTTCAGGCCATGGCTCTGGCACCAGCTATCTGTTTCCGTGAGTCCCTTCTGAAGGATATCCGTGTCCGATGCACTTTCCACTATGGCGCCCAGTTTGCAGTCGTCTGCAAACTTTGTCAGCCAAAGTCCTCCCATGTTGGCCTGTACTTCTGAGAAGTAGATGCCGAACAATAGGGGCCAAGGACCGAGCCCTGTGGGACACCACTTGTGACCGCTTGGAGTCTGACATAGCGCCAGCAACTCTAACCCTGTGGGTTCTGTCCTTAAGCCAGTTTGCAACCCATCTTGTGACATATGGGTTTACATTTAAGCTGGTAAGTTTTTCTACAATACCCGAGTGGGGTATTGTGTCGAAAGCCTTTGCAAGGTCAAGGTAGGCTGTATGGACTGCCTTTCCCTCATCAATGGCCTTGGTGACTGTTTCGAAGAAGTCAACCAAGTTCAAAAGGCATGATCTTCCTTGACGAAGCCAAACTGGGTCGGGTCCAATGTCTGCAAGTCCCCTATATCTTTGTTTATGAGCTCCATTATGATCCTCTCCATAGCTTTGCAGACTAGACTTGTTAAGCTTATGGGGCGGTAATTACCAGGGTCCGTAGAGGCACTGCCTTTGTGGAGTGGGACCACAGTTGCCGTACGCCACTCCTTGGGCACGTATCCTGTGGTAAGGCTGAGATTAAACAGCTGCCTTATGTGCTGGTTTAATTCCTCATTTAGCTTGTGTAGCACACAGCCGGGGAGACCATCCGGTCCCATTGATGCTGTGTTTTTAGCTTTAGAGAGAGCAGCTTTCACCTGCGCATTTGAGACGTCTGGGAGGCTACACTCCGCTGGGATAGTTATCTCTCCTTTACGGGGGGAGAGGGGGGTGAAGTTTGCACTGAACCTGTCTGCCAGTATGTTGGCAATGTCTGTGGGTTCAGTGATTTTTGTATCATTTTGGACTAATTCTGAGCATATCTGGGAGTTTCCACCCAGGTTCCTAACATAGCTGAAAAAGGCCTTATGATTGTCCTTTGAATCCATGGCAATTTTTCTCTCAAAATTGGCCTTAGTTGATTTTATGAGTGCTCGTATTTTTTACTAATAATGATCAGGGGTGACTTCCTTTTATGGATTTTGGTCTATCATGTAATAGCTTTCTCCTCTTATTGTAAAGTTTGTTAATGGCTGGGGTCCACCAGACTGGACGCTTGCCCTTTGTGGAAAGAGTCTTGGTTTTATTTGGGATTGCCTGATCCATGCAGTCCTGGAGGTGTTCATAGAAGGCATTTGTAAGGGCTTCCGTGAGCTTGGATTGTGGTTTCCACTGGCTCAGGGGCCTTGAAGGATACCACACCAGTCTTGAGTAGTGTGAAGTTTGCTTTAGAGAAGTTCTTCACTGTGGTCTTTTTTGTTTGGGGTGGGGGCGGGATGTGGATTTCCAGTGAGATTAGTTTATGATCAGATCTCACCAATGAGGGATATACTTCCGGTGTGGAGCATTTTGTCCCCATGTTTGTGATAATGAGATTTAGTATATTTTCTCCTCTCGTGGGAACAGTGACTAGCTGTTCCATGGCATTTAAATTTATGAACTCCAGGAACCATTGGGCTAGAAAGTTAGGGCTTGAGTAATGTTCCCGGTCTATATTCGGGTAGTTGAAGTCACCCAATATGATGGTGTTTGGAGATACATTTATACCCTTGTATTCTTGTTTAAAAAAAAAAAGCAATTCAATAATTTTTGTAATGCTGCTTGGATTATATGATATATAGCAGTGTATATGAAGTATAATGTTTGTTAATATAGTTTGATTAATTTTATATGAATGTAAATTTGCCTGTGCCGCAAGTGATAATTCAATAAAGGTGTTGAAAAAAAAAATGTTTTCCTTCCGAGTAAGTGATATTATAACAAAGAAAACACCAGGGAGCCTAGCTAAGTTTAGCTTTTGTATTCTTATCAGTTTTTGAAAGCTTCAGGCAGCTGCTGTTTGTCCGAAGTGGAACATCTTCCTCTCTTTACTGTAATCCTGCCTATAACATTAGACTGACTTAGCCAACCTGGGTCCAGGCAGTGGTACTTTCTGTGACTGGGCAGTGGTCGGTCAAACTGACTGAAGGCAACTGTTGTGTGGTTTCCCCACAGACTAATTCTGTAGTAGAGTTTTCATGATTGGTGGGTTAATTCCTTTCCGCTGTTGTCTAAGGGTGGCAGAGGCAGTGCAGTGCTGACTGGCTGGCTTTCAAGGGATAGAAAAAAACATCATTGTTGACCCAATCCCAAGTATAGCGGGGTTTGATGCACTTTGAGTCTTTTGTTATGCTAACTTGTAAGAACTCATAATCATTGCTTGTTTATTACACCATCATTTTGTTTGGATTTGAAATAGATCCAGTTTTCTTCATATGACAATCTAACCTTATTAAAAATTCAAGATCTTGTGTTTCATGGTATGAAAAGGTCTAAAAAGACAGTAAGTTGCTGTCAGTCTGCATTGCTCATTTTTTTATTTTTAAGTTTAGCATTCTTTATGTAACATTGGCACTTTTACAGCGATGTATTTGTTTATTTACTTTTATTAAACAAGGTAGGGCACTGATCTACATGGACCTTTGACAAACTCTACCTAGGTTCACTGTCTGGTTAAATGGCTTGCTTAGAGTCGCCCATTAGGCAAATGGAAACTGAGGGAATCAAACCCTGGCTGCTTTAAGTTATGGCACAGGGAAAAAAATGCTGTGAGAACACATTATGGTAATTCAGACTTCTAGCTGCCACAGTTAAACTAATTTCAGGCATCCGTCTGCCACCATTCTGCTTTCTTGCATCAGCTTGTCTTCACAGTGCTTCAGACAAGGTAGCTGGATATTCTGCAGGAATTTAGACAGTTATAGAATATGTATGTGTGTGTGTGTGTGTGTGTGTGTGTGTGTGTGTGTGTGTGTGTGTGTGTGTGTGTGTGTGTGTGTGTGAGCGTGCGCATCACTGCAAGTTTATTTGCAGATTAATGCCATTGCATTGTTTCATTATTTATATGTTGTGGATCACCCATTGCTTGAATAGTCCCCAGAATGGGTTTATAGCTGTCAGACACTGCTCTTGGTCAAAGAATCAAGCTTTTCATGTGCTATAGATATTACAAGTTGGGAATCATCCACTAACTGTAAACTGTGTGCCTTTTGCAAGTGTTAAATAGCATCCTGTTCATTTACTCCGTTAGATTTGACTTGTGGGTCCTTGATGTCACTTGTCAGATCTGATCTGGTAACATCAGTGCTCCACCTTTGAGCCATTCCAGCGTTTCCCCTCCCATAATGCACTACTCCTCCAACCTATCTCAGCTCTCGTTTGCCATCTTTGTTAACAGATGCAGATATTGGCAGCTAAGTGCTCCACTCTACATTTTTGAATCCTTTAGGGATACTTTAGTAATGGTTGGCTACTGCTTTTCTACTGTTCTCTTTATAGTATTCCTAGTGATAGTTAGCCCTTAAGGCACCCTTTTTTGGTGTAAATTCCTTCTGATTGTTGCAACCCCATTCTGTCAGAGTGTTTCCCAACAATGCTTCTGGAGACTTTTCTTTGTTTTACTTAGTAGGTTTAGAATAGGTAGAGCTGGGCTTTTTTTCTTGTTCTAGTCCTGTTTTGTTACTGTTAGTATTGAATGCATCCATATTTAGACAGTTACTTGGAAAATTATACCATATTGTTATTACTGTTCTGATATTTTAGATAGGTGTGTCTGTGTGTGTTGAACTATGGCACTCATATGAAAAGATTCCATAGGGTTTGGCTCAGCAAGACCTATCCTTTGTGAAGAATTCTATTACAGGTGACAGTAGTAAGTAACTGGAAACCAGCATTTATTTCTACTGTGTTTAGTATTTGTAACTTCTTTGCACAATGCAACTGATGGATCAGCCTGGGCAGGCAGGTCCGGCATTGCCACGAGGCGCCACACTTGGCTGCACCTGTGTGAGTTTGCATACAACTTCAAGGTATCCTTCATAAATGCAGTTCATGTCTGTTTGGACCTTCTCTCAAGGAAAGGATGTGGAAGTGCAAGCAAGACAGGATGTTATCTGCTATCATTGTCAGGTTCACAGTCCCATAGAGAGCATATAGCAGGAAACAAAAAAGGCCCTCATTCTGCTTGGTTCCAAAAGCTAAACAGCAGTTTGACTTGCCTTGGGGACAGGGCGGACTTGTCAGAGGAAACCCCTTCAATGAATGCCAGCCAAGAGGCAGAGGAGGTCTGCAGAACTATTGTTACCCTGGCCCCCTTCTAGGACAGGATAGAACAGCATCCCTGAAGGGTTGCTCGATTGCTCCACTCTGGAGACAGTCCATCATGCGTGACAAGTTGGTAAGAGGAATTGTATTCAGAGGCTACTACATTCCATTTTTTTCCATCACCCTCCCCATCCCACAACGTCGCTAAACGATTGCCCATGCCAGTAGGTAGAAGAGTCAACCATATTGGCTCTATCTGTATTAGAATAAAACAGCCATCCAGGAGGTCCCACCAGACCAGACTGGGGTCAGAGTTTTACTCCAGATTCTTTTTGGTTCCCAAGAAAACTTAGGAACTCAGACCTATTTTGTATCTTAGCCTTCTAAACAGATTTGTTCAAAAGGCCTACTTCAGAATGGTAATGTTGCAATCCATTCTTTCCTGGCTCATGGAGAGTGACTGGATGTGCTCGATATATCTTCAAGGCACGTACCTTCACATGAAGATTGAGAAGGAGTTTAGTTAATTCCTAGGCTTCTGAGAAGGAGCTAATCATTATCAGTTCAGGTTCCTGTTGTTCGCACTCACTACAGCCCCCAGGGTGTTTATCAAGTGCTTGATTGTTGTAGCTACTCACCTACAACTTCTACATTACAGAAATATGCCATATCTGGATGATTGGCTCCCCTTTGCCCATTCAGTACATTCACTGACACAAGCCAGAGCTTATCTTCTGAACTTATGCTACGTTTAGGAGAATATGCAAGAAATCAAATCTAACCTCTTCTCAGGCCAGCGCATTCATGGGCCACAGTTTGTCAGTGCTTAGTATCCCTACCAGCAGAAAGAGTACAGGCACTGAGGGAAACAGTTCAATCCCTTCTCAACCTGTGGCTTTGGTATTCTGGACACTGGGTCTCATGACCACTTCTTTTTTGCTGGCTCACTTTGCTTGTTTTTTACATGAGAATCCTTCAGTGTTTTTTTGCAAGCTCAGTTGTGCCAACATCTTCTTACTCTTTACCATACCAGCTTCATCATCATTTCTTGCAGGTCTCACCCAAGATGGTGGCTCAAATCTCCCTTAAGTCTCCGAGAGGAAACCATTTGTAACTCCCACTCCAAGGACTAATGCGACCACAAGCACATCCTACCTGGGGTGGGAGTGGGGGGCATTATGATAGAAGGGGTAATTCAAGGTCAGTGGTCTGACTTAGAGACTTCTCTTCACATAAGGGTGTTGAAGTTGAGGGCTATTCACCTAGTGTTGCAGGAACTTCAAGTCTACCTCATACAAACTGTGATTTCAGTCTAAATGTACAACATAACTGTGGTTTGGTATGAAAACAAGCAAGGTGGAACCAAATCCTGCCAGTTTTATTGGGAAACATTGAGGATATGGCAATCAGCGATGGCCTCCAACCGCTTTCTAGTGGCAACAAATATCCCTGGAGTTGCCATTTGTTTAGTGGACAGGCTCAACAGATCACTGCTTATGCCTCATAGTAGCACTTCATATTTTCCATCACTGGGGCACTTTCACCTCTCCCCAGAGTGTTAAATGCAGCAGCTTCTTTGCCTTGATACCCACTCCTGGGCAGTCACCCCCAGGATGCTTTCTCTCAGCATTGGCCTCCAGGGCTACTTTGCGCTTATCCCCACTTTCTCTAGTTCCCAGATTCGTCCAGAAAGTAGTAAGGAGCAAGGCAGTGGTCATCCTCATAGCCCCCTACTGCCACATACAAATCCGGTTCCCTCTGCTGAAGCCTTATCTTATGAAGCTAGACTGGCATTTGGATCATGTTCTGGATTTGGTCACTCACCTGACAAACCTAATTTAGCCATTCCAAATTTAAGACTAACCATCTGAATTCTCCAGTTCAGATGATAACCAGAGATCATCATCTCTTTGAAGTGGTCAAAATACTTACCACTTTTCAAAAAGATTCCACTCGAAGATTCTGTCATAGTAAATGGAAACATTTTGCTATATGAGCTAGTGGTCAGGACCTTAACTTTTAGTGCACCATTACCTGATATCCTTCAATTTTTGCAATCTGTTTTTCAAGCAGATGCCAGTTTTCCACTGTCAAGGTACAACTTGTGGCTATTTCCAGTTTAAATTTCAGGTTCAAAGATTATCCTTAGCTTGTCATAACTTTTACAAGGCATTCCTTAACGAGTCGTTCTTCTTAGACCTGCTGTCAAATACTGTGTTCCTCCATGAGATTTGAATTTGTTATTGGAAGCTTTACCTAAGGCCTGCTTTGAGCCAGCTTCCACAGAACATTTGAAGTTTCTGTCCTGGAAAACTCTATTTCTGGTGGCCATTATAATAATGGATAAGGTTAAAGAGGAGACAATAAGAAAGACTTTGGGAAGAGAGAAAAGATGTTAGATAGTTGCAGAATACTACCAGAAGACAACCTAGGCAGTGAGACACATGCAGCAAGTTCATAGAGTGGGAGATTAAGCCATGGGGTTACTAGCTAGATGGTATATAACCCCATGAGATTGGTAAAGTAAGGCAGAAAGGAGAATAGCAGAAGGTAGAGGTGTCTGGAGGAAGAGGCAGGAATGATTCACATGTTCTTGGACCATGGGTGGGCACAAGAAGTCTAAAATTAGGCAAAGATGATTTGGGGAGAGATATTTCTAAAGGAAGCAGCACATATTTGGGAGTTTTGTATATGTGACATAAAGAAAGAGGACAGCATCTGGAAAGTAAGAGAAGTGAACATTATGACACTGCTGAGCAGTGAAGTTAAAACCATCTACACTCCAAATTGGAAGGGAACAAAAACAATGTGGGAACAAGAAATTCACAAGAGGTTTCTAGACATGGGAAGATGATGGCAGAAACTTACTGGAATGATAAAAAGAGAGAAGGGAAAATGAAAAAGCAATGGAAAAAGGTACAAGAATACTATAAGAGTTAAAATCATAGCAGGAGGAAGGAGATGGAAGCCCAAAGTGAAACTGAGGGAGTGAGGTGAGGTGGTGTGGGGGGGATAGGGTATGTAATGAAACTGCTAACCACTGATGATATGTGATGCACCATGAATGAAGACTGCATGTGAATGCAATATACTGCATGCAGTTAACTTAAATTGTCAAATGTAAACACCAGTTTTGGGGCATGTCTGGTGGAAACGATAAGATGGACTGTGGTTAAGGATATAAATAAAAATGGCCCAACCACTGGTGGTGATAAAGTATACCATGCATGATGATTGCATTACAGAGGTTATATGGAAATGTGTTTTATGCAATAAAGAATAGTTATATTAAAAAAAATAGCAGCTTCCCATCAATAATGCTTCAATTTGATGGGGCAGGCAATTGTCAAATGCCAAAAAGCTGTATATTTTGATACTGAGCATTTTCACTGGATCTATATCAATTCAAAAAAAAAATCAGTTCAGCGAGTAGCATTTTCAGTACATTTACATCATGCATGCTGTTTGTCAAACTGTTCATATTGAGATTGTGGTGCAGTGGGGATCAGGAAATTTGCCCTTTCCTCACTGTAGTGTGATCTCGGAGTTGGTATATATAATTAGCGGAGTGTGTGTGTGTGGGGGGGGGGTGCAGTCCCCCACATGAGCAAAATTCGATGAATGGCATTTCTGATGAAATGTTTGCTGAACTGATGGTTCAGTGTAGTGATATAGACCCTTTTCACTGCACTGTTTATGTCTAATGTCAAGTATAATCTGAAGGTAGGTGGTGTTACTGGGTGGATTAATGGAAATGCTCAAAGCCTGCAGTCATTTGCATATTTGGTGAACCAGACAATGGACACAAATTTGGCATCTTCCAAAACTATGCCAAAAAGGAATGATGCCAGGACAAACCTCTAAAGGCCTCCACTGGTAACCAGGGATGTTAATGACAGGAGTTTTCCTATTCTTACCTGTTGTATATGACAATGTAATCAGTTGAGAACCTAATCGATTACAACACATTTACTTTTAGACCCATGAGTCTATGTATTATTCCATCATGGGGTATAATGTTGAACATGCTACACAGATTGAGGTGACTTGCATGGAGAGAATAAGCCTTCATACAGGATACCTGACCATCTCAAAAAACTCCAGCTTTACTCCATAGCGTATCACCTACTCTGAGGTGATCTCTGCCTAACATATAAAGCTATGTCAAACTCAGAGCTTTTGGACATGCTACACCTAAAGAAATACCAATCCTTCCAAGCTACATGCTCTAGGGACCTAAACCTTCTCACCACAATAAACAGGACATGCTGGAGGGATAGATTCCTGTCCCAGAGACTTCCCATACTCTGGAACAGGCTACCCATCTATGTCAAGCAAAGTTCTTCATTAGCACTCTTCAAGAAAAATCTTGATGAGTGGATGGGAAATAGGAAATACACCCTGGGGATCACTTCTGTGTCTCTGCTCGACAGTGGCACAGGAAAATAACTTTCTTGGGTGGCATAAGCCAGGGAACCTTGTTGGCTAGGCTTACATAGGCCCTTGGGCCAATAGCCTAGTACCTACCTACCTACCTATTACTTCTGCCAGGAGAATTTCTGATCTGAAAGCTTGTCTTCTTCTCCCTACATCATCTTTATAAGGACAGGGTATATCTCAGGACAAATCCTTCCTTTATTCCAAAAGTGAATACAGGATCTAATTTGTCCCAACCTATTCATTTAATAGTTTTCTTCACAAATTATTCTTATAAAGGTGAATATACTTTGCATACCCTAGACATACACAGTTAACATTTTTGCATTCACAGGCCTAAGTCATTCAGAAAAGACTCCCAGCTTTTCATTTCTTTTGCCAGCAATAAGCTGGGAAGAAAGACTCTCAAGATCTGTCTCTCCGAGTGGCTGTTGGATTGTATTACCTTCATTTATAATGACCAGAACAAGATCTTACCAGGTATACCTAAGGCCAATACCGCTAGAACCATAGCTTTGTCCACGGCCTTCTTTAGATCATCTTTGATTGGTGAGATTTGTGATGCTGCTGTCTAGTCTTCCATGCATACATTCATCTACCATTATGAGCTGGACTGGCTTTACAGAGCCCAAGCATCCTTTGGCTCTACCTTTTGAATGGTCTCAGGTCATGAGGCCACCCAGGAGGATTTTAGCTAGGGATTCCAAGCACAGGTGAGATCAGATGGACTAAATGAATACAGATGAGAAAGTTATGTATGTTAGCTCCTTTCGTTCACGTCCTTCCAATATGATGAACCTTCCCACCGTCCCCAAACTCTTCCTGTATGACCAGAGGGATTATACTTTACGTACAATGTGTTCCCCATCTGTGGTTTCAGATTCATTTTCCTCTGCTGAATCTCAGCCTTCAATCAAGGTGTGAGGTAATTGGAGGGAATGGTGCATTATGGGGGGGACAAGTTGAAGGAAGTTAAGGCTGGAGCACTAATGCTGCCGGATTGAGTCAGACGAGCAGTTCCAGGGAACCATAGGTCATATCAGACGGACATGAATGAAAGGAATCTATTATTTGGTAAATACTTTACTTTTGTATAACTGCTCAAGAAGTTTTGATGAACTTCTGTTGTTTAAATAAGGGGCAATAATTCAGCTTTCCAACATTCTGATTGTCTATATATGAAACATTTTGATACATTTAAGAGAAAAATGTTTCTTTTCAGGTGTGATGATCTGTTTTGTTTTCTTAAATGTTATCAGTAGAGTGCTTCAGATTATTTATTTTATTTTTCAGGCTATTGATCTGAGAGTAAAGTGGCCAAATGATATATACTATAGTGATATCATGAAACTAGGCGGTGTCCTGGTAACATCTACTCTCATGGACAAAACATTTCATGTACTTGCTGGTAAGCATGGGCGTCTTCAACTTATTTATAATGAATAAATACCTGTGTGTATCAGTTGTCATGTTGAGCTTCATTTTCTGAAAGGAAAGTATGCTAGTGGATTTATGAAGTACTCAACATATGTAATTTTGTTTTCTTCAGTAGAGTGCAGCTCTGCTGTGAAGGTCATTTTCTTGTGCTGCATTTATAGTAAGATGTGCAAGTTAAATGCAGTAGGTTACAGGAATTAATGACAGCAGTCATACAGGGTATATATATTCAGACATCTTCATTGTGGCTCAGAGAGTACTGATCCTGGCAACTTCACAATGATTCAGTAAGTGATGAAGGAAGTAAGGAACTCTGAGAAGATCTGGAAGTCTTGTTACTTGTTCCAGAACTTAAACAAGAAAAAGTGACAATCAGCCATAGTTCTTATTAGTCTGTCTTCCTGTTGCAGTACATGCCTCTGGAAGTACCATCTGCATTTCTGGTTAAAAAGCCAGTCTGTTTCAGTGGAAATGTTTATACACCTTTATTTCATGCTAGGTAGAATGGGGATTTACTAACATCCAAGTATCATTCCTTCATAGACAGATTTTCTTTTCACAACAGCTTCTAAGCACAGTAGTCTCTTTCCTGTAAAGGTGCCAAAATATTGAAGTATGCCCAGCCTGATTAAGTCCTTAAAAGTACAAAGTGCAGGTAACCTGCTATGCAGTCTTGCTCTTTGTAAGACCTCAAGACCTTCAAAGATGAAGTTGGCAGACCGTTTCACTAAATGTTATATACTTGTGAACATCATGGTGTTCTGTTTTCTCCAGCAATTCCTGCACTTTACTTCAAATAGATGGGTCTTGGAGTTGGCACAGAAATAAGTTGATTGACCCATCTTATAAAGAAGTTGAAACAGACCTGCACATTTCACCTCAGACAAGACATCTGTTCATTTTGGATGGCTTGTTCTTTCTTATGTTTCAAGCCTGAAAGAAGATAATGGTTTGCATTCTTATGGGTGGGTTGCAAATTAGCTCACAGATAGAAACCACAGTGTGAAAGTAGCAGACTCCAAGTCAGACTGCCGAACAGTCACAAGTGGACTACCACAGGGATCGGTCCTGGGTCTTCTCCTGCTTGGCATCTACTCAAGTCCAGGCCAACACGGAGAGACTCTGGCTGACCAACTTTGCCGATGATTGCAAGCTGGGAGCCATTATTAACTCCCCAAGTGATGTAGACATCGTACAGAAAGGCCTCACTGAGACCAACGACTGGTGTTGAAACCATGGCCTTAAGCTTGATGCCAAAAAATGCGTCGTCATTCCCTTTGGGGAAAACTCAGTTCCCTCTAATTACCACATTTGATGGTAGCCCACTGAACAGTGAAGGTGTTATAAGAGATCTGGGGATACAGGTTGACCGCAATCTCTCCTTCGACCACCACATTGCCACTATGGTCAGAAAGTCCTATGTGGCACATCTCATTACCAAGGGTTTTGCATCCAGGAAGAGGTTATCATCTCTCTCTACTTTTCCCTCATTAGACCAATCATTGAGTGTAATGCTCGATTTGGCATGTACCTCACTAAACACATGCAACAGCTGGAAAGGCCACAAAAGTACCTTACGAAGAGGATCCTAGGCCTTAAACACATGCTTTTCTCTGTCTCATATCATCTATTAAGAGGTGATGTCTGCTTGACTTATAAAGCCATGTCTGACCCAGCCCTGTTAGAAATGTTACACCTAAAGAAATCCCAATCCCTCCGCACCACACGCTCCAGAGACCTCAACCTCATTACCACAATCAACAGAACATGCTGGAGTATCAAGTTCATAACCCAGAGACTGCCCGTGCCCTGGAACAGACTTCCCATAGATGTCAAGCAGAGTACCTCACTGGCCCTTTTCAAGAGAAATCTTGATGAGTGGATGGGAAATAAAGTTCACCCAGGGGATCACTCCAGTGGCTCTACTTGATAGTGGCACTGGTAACTAACAACGGCATGATGCCAGGGCACTTCTATGGGCTAGGCTTGTAAAGGCCCCAGGGCCGTTGGCCTAGTACACACCTGTGAACCTGTGTGTATTAGTTATAGTCAGGGAAAATGCATTAGGACTTAATACCTTCCGACCACATTGCAAGTTTGTATTGCTGCTCTTTGGATTTTCTGTGACATGTAAGGTTTTACTAACTGACAAGTGGTAGTTGCTTTCCTGTTTAACTGGCTCTTGGTTGAAACATTTGATTACTTCAGAAATGTACAGCTAGTTTTTAATCTATTCATTTGTTAAAAATATGTGAACTGATCTGTCTTTTTTTTTCAGCCATAATGTAGACAACAAGGACAAAGATAAATGCAGTATGCAATGGATAGTTTGAGTTGTCAGTCAGCTAGCATTCTTTTTGATGTGGGAGACATCCAGATTACCTGGAGAAATCCCATGCAAACACACACAGAACATGTATGCACCAAACAGACAGTGACTGGATGACAGGGATGAATCCCAAAACCTGGAACTGTGAGGAAGAGAACTTAACCACCAAATGACCTTGCTCCTGAAGTATTCAGAGTTTAAACTTTAAGTCAGTAACTCTCCTTGCTGTCATGTATCCACATAGGGGACGACACCAGCTATTGTACACCAAAGGCACCTGTTTCTTTGAAAACAGGAGAATATCTTGTCATTGGCCTTTCTGTACATTACCATACCAAGCAGGGACTATAAGGTCTGATTTGCAAACAGTTGTGTCTTTTGTACTAGTTAGATGATTCATAGAAGTCTTCCTAAGGCTGTTAAGTTCTTGAATCAGTCCATTAACTTAGTAAGCAGTGTATAAATTAAGAGATACTTATCAACTGTGTTTGACAGCTGACACTCGCTTGTTTTTTTACTTGCGGCATTGAGATTCTTGTAAAGTCATCATCATTGTCGAGGTAAACACAACACACTGCTTCATATTGTGCATCTTTCTGCTGTTAGAAAAGTAGAGAGAAGACTGGGAATTTGAGTGCATCCTGAATGTCAGCAATGTACATATTTAGATGCCCAAGCACTTTTCATATTTAAAAATGTATGCATCTTTTCAAATACTACTGCCTGCACACCTAATAAAATATATTTGTAACTTTTATTTGCTGCTCCCTGCAGCTATAAAAAATGTGTTTTCCCGATTCTGAGCTGCTTTTTTAAATTTTGTTGAGCAGGTTAATCTTATTAGGTATGGCCTATTTTCAAGGGAGACACAAAATGCTATTGATACTAACTAGAAGTTTAGTCTGTAAACTGGGGAGGTTTATTTTATTTCCTTTGTTAACCAGGTAAATCAACTTGTCCTAAACACTGGGCCATTTTTTTGTCATGACCTGGTCCAAGTGGCAGCAACTAACATACAGCAGTATATACTTGAGTAAGAACAAATGATATAAATACACAGCAGTAAACTAGATACATATATAGTTATTACCTTAGAATTTCAATTACCAGTGTGCAATAATTCTGAACAATAGGAAAAATGCACTAAGAAATTTAGCAGAACGAACATGACTTTATGAATATAATTATCCTCCAACATATTTGTGTAGGCTGAGATTAAAGAAGAGCATGATGTGGGACTGATTGAATTACTAGAGAGACTTGACTGTAACATAGAAACCTTAAGCTGAATAACAAATCCTCAATAAAGGAAATGCATTCAGTTTTTTTAAATTATATCAACAGTTGTAGAATGAGCTCTGAGTCGCAGACAAATAGCAAAGCTGTGAGTAGTTCTGTAAAAGTATTTACATATAAGGTAGAGTATTTGCAGATGTGGCTTGACTGGAATCCTTACCACAGCTACTCTTGTATCTGTCGGGAAGGTGAGATTTTACAAGATTGGAAAAACTGGAAAAAGGTCACTATTTTGTACATTTTGTGTCATGGTAAAAAATCTGCAAGATGAGTGAAATGGCTTTACGAGCTTTAGAGATTGTATGATTTCTTATGAGCTCAGTATTAACCCAGAAGAAGTACTCGATACTAATCAGGGATTTTTTTTTTGTTTATTTTGAAAATTAAGCTTGATGAGGAAAGTTGTAAGCTGTGTGCTTTTAGTGTAGAAAGATGCAGGATTTTTATTCTTCGGTTTGACACATTGTAAGCACCTGAAGTGTTCCAATTAGATCATTCACCGATTATTGAAAGGCTTGATAGGATTGCTAATGCAGTTGCCAACATATTTGTGTAGGCTGAGATTAAAGAAGAGTATGATGTGGGACTGATTGAATTACTAGAGAGACTTGACTGTAACATAGAAACCTTAAGCTGAATAACAATAATGACAAAAAAGTTAGTGTACACTTTGAGTTACAGAATTGAGATACTTGGGGACAACCAGAAAGCTTGAAATCAAACACTGAGAAAGGTAAGAGTAGTCACACACACTCCAGAGGACAAACCTGCTGTTATGAGACTGTTTGGAATGATGCAAAGTGTTTGAGTTTATTCTGAAAATGTCAGATATTGTTTCTGTAAAGGAAATTATTGGAACACGTTATGGAATGCTAGTGTGTGTACAGAGGAAGAAAAAAGCTTTGAAAACCATAAGAAGCACTCATATTGAAATATGTTGATGATGATGATAACTTAGTCGAGTATTGTTGATGACCACCAGAATGGAATTGGTGCAGAGATTCTGTAAAAAGAAAAGCAAGTTGGGTGTGGATCTAATAATTTTATGGAATACCAGAAAAGGCATGCCTAAACAAAGAGCTGCTTTTCTTAGTATATGGTTGTGAAAAATGTCATGAATATGTTTATCTGAAAATACCATAATAAAAATAAATCATAAGTGAATGTAGAGTATATTTAAGAAGTGATTTGTACAAGGCTTCTCCAAGACGTTAGAAGATGTTACTGAAGCTGCACATTGATTTAGTTGTGAACGAGGCAGAAAAAAAGATGCATATAACAGATATGTTAAGTGATTTGTATTTACTGGAGCAGCAAAACAGACTATGGGAAAATATCTTGATAATTCCACTGCTGCTTGTGACTGAGAAGACCCTTTTAGAATTTCGTCAGTGTACCATGAATGATGCTGCAGAAATGCAATGCACATGCTTCATGAAGTGACTTGAGAGTGCAGACTGAATAGATGTCTGCAAGCTGCTATTTAAACCCTGCTAAGAGATTTCCTTCCCTGGCTGTGGTTTCCTGTGAGGGTCCTATACACTTTCATGTTACCTGCAGGCTGCCTAATCATGTCAGATCACACGTGCCCTCAAGCCCATCAGTGGAGTGTCCTCCTGATTCTGCCCTACCTCATGTAACTTTGAATTTATACTGGTAAGTTTGATCCAAGCTTTGATGTGTAAGGCTGGTAAATTAACACTACCTCATCAGCTGAGAAAAGAAATGCTAACAAGAATGCACGAGTCACAATTAAGAATTATGTAGTATAGAGAAATAGCATGTAATGTGTTATATTGCCCAGGAATGTCTACAAAACTTAAACAGGAGTGCAGAATTTTGCTGTATATAGTGGTTATGACCAGAATAATCCAAGAGATGATTTTTTTATTCACTTCAGGGAGTGAAGGTCATGAAGTTAATAGATAACACAAGCTGTGTTGCGATTAATGCCCCAAAAGATATTTTTCAAGATATAGGATTCCTAATGTGGTAATACTTGTAGCTGATGCATGATGTGCCATTTATGGAGTTCAGTAGATTTTGGTTGTTTCAACATGTAACTTCTGTTCCAAACTATCTATTGTCTAATTGTTATTTGAGACTAATGTACCATAGGTTCATAGGTTAGTACTAGGCTATCAGCCCTAGGGCCTATGCAAGCCTAGCCATAACAATTCCCTGGATATTTCTTCCCACAATATTTACTTTTCTGGACCCCTGTCTAGCAGGGCGACTGACATGATCCCCGGGGTGAATTTCCCATCTCCCATCCAATCATCAAGGTTCCTTTTGAAGAGTGCCGATGAGGCGCTCTGCTTGACATGCATGGGCAGTCTATTCCAGAGTATGGGGAGTCTTTGGGTCAGGAACCTATCCCTCCAGCATGTTTTGTTCATTTTGAAGCCAAGGTTTAGATCCCTGGAGTGTGTGGCTCTGAGGGATTGGGATTTCTTTAAGTGGAGCATGTCCAACAGCTCAGGGTTTGACATGGCCTTGTATGTTAAGCAGAGATCGCCTCTGAGTAGTCGATATGCCACAGAGTATAGCTGGAGTTTTTTTAGACGATCAGCATATGGCATCTGCTTTAGGCCTATGATTCTTTTAGTGAGGTATTTCTATGGCCTTTCCAGCTGTTGCAGATGTCTTGTGAGGTACATACCAAACTGGGCATTATACTCTATAATGGGTCTAATGAGCGATGAGTACAGTGGGACAATGACCTCCTTTTTTTGGATGAAAAGCCCTTAGTGATGAAGTGTGCCACACAGAGGGATTTCCTGACTGTTGTGGCGATGTGGTTATCGAAAGTGAGACCACTTTCCACGTGTGTCCCCAAGTCTCTCATCACACTTTCGATGTTTAGTGTCCTGCCACCTATGTGGTAATTCATGGGTACATGTTTTTTTCCAAAGGGGATAACCATACATTTCTTGGCATTAAGCTTGAGCCCATGGCTCTGGCACCAGGCATCTGTTTCGGTAAGGCCCTTTTGTAGAATATCCACATCATTTGGGGATTCAATAATGGCTTCCAGTTTGCAGTCATCTGCCAGAGTCCCTTAGTGTTGACCTGTACTTCAGAGAAGTAGATGCCAAAGAAGAGTGGTCCCAGGACTGAACCCTGAGGCACTCCACTTGTCACTTGTCTGGAGCTGGATTTGGAGTCATCTACTTTTACAGTCTGGGATCTGTCAGTAAGCCAGTTGGCAACCCATCGAGTGATGTAGGGGTTTGTGCCCACCTTAGTAAGTTTATCTATGATTCCAGAGTGGGGGATGGTGTCAAAGGCCTTGGCGAGGTCACGATAGGCTGTGTGAACTGCCTTACCCTCGTCCACAGCTCTGGAGACTGATTCGAAGAAGTCATATTCAGGAGACAAGATCAGCCCTTCACAAACCCAAACTGGGTGGGGTCCAATGTTTGAAGGTTGCCAGTGTCTTTATTTATAAGTTCCATGATAATGAGTTCCATGCCCTTGCAGATCAGGCTTGTCAGACTGATGTGACAATAGTTCCCGGGATCCAAGGCGGATCCTCCTTTGGGATAATTGTAGGTGTGCGCCACTCAGTGGGCATGAAGCCTGAGGTGAGGCTATGATTAAACATGACACTTAGGTGAGGTGCCAGTTAATTTTGTAGTTCATGTAGTACGCAGCCTGGGATGTCATCTGGTCCCATGGATGCTGTATTCTTAGCTTTGGAGAGTGCGGTTTCTACCTGTGTGGTCATGATTACCGGAATTTGAGATGGGCCCTTTAGGGGGTGAGAGGGGGGTGAAGTTGGCACTAAATCGATCTGCCAGGATATTGGCAATATTCTTGGGATCAGTATATTTAATGCCATTCTGTTGTAGCTCAGAGCAAATCTGAGCATTGTCATTTAGATTCTTGACATAACTATAGAATGCTTTGTGGTTGTCTTTGGAAATTTTATTTTCATAACTAGCTTTTGAGGATTTTGTGAGGGATTGCAGCTTCTTACTGAGGCTGGTGAGGGAGATTTTTGCATTCTGGGATTTTCCTCTTTTCTGCAACAGTTTCTTCCTTCTGTTGTATAGTTTGTTTATAGTAAGGGACCACCAGATTGGCTTCCTTTTTTAAGAGCATCTTGGTTCTTTTTGGAATGGCACGATTCATGTACGAGTGGATGTGCTCGTACAGTGCCTTAGTGTAGGATTCTGCAGTCAAACTTTCAGATCTCGTCTGCATGGGTGTCGTGAAGTTTGTCACTTCTGACTTCAGTAGTATGAAATTGGCTTTAGAGAAGTTTTTTAAGGAGGTTTCCTTACTGGGGGGTGGGGGTGGGATGGTGGATGTCAAGGGTGATTTGCTTATGGTCAGACCTGACCAATGAGGGGGTGACCACTGGTGTGGAGCATCTATCTCCCATGTTGGTAATGACCAGGTCTTAGGATATTGGAGCCCCTGGTGGGACAATGGATTAGTTGATCCAGGGCGTTGGAATTTATGAATTCCAAGAACCGTTGGGAAAAGGAGATGGTACCAGAGTAGTTTTCCCAGTTAATGGCAGGGTAGCTGAAATCACCCAGTATTAGGGTGTTTGGTTGTATCTTAATATTTTCCAGTATGTTTAGAAAGGTGTAGTGAGAATCTTGGGGCATGGTGGGGGATTTGTAGCAATCTACAATTTGGATTGCAGTCTTACCTAGTGTTAGTTGCACCTGGAGCATTTCAGATGCATTGTGTTGGGCAATTAGCCTGGAGGTGTGAATATCCTTGGTGTGAATATGGACACTCCTCCACCTTTAGTGTTTTGGTCTTGGTTTTGTGGCTGAATAGTATGGTAAGAGTTGTAGCCTGGTATTGCAGGGGTGCTCTCTGGAGCCTTGAACTAGGTCTCAGTTACTGCACAGATATCGATGTTTTCCATTTTTAGGAGTGCCTCGAGAGAGTGCATTTTGGGGTTTAGACTTCTAGCACTGAGTAGCATTACCTTCAGATTTTGCATGCTTGTATCTGTTACGGTGGTGGTTTTATCCTTTGAACCTTGTCTAAAAAAGGCACTATAGGGGTGGCAAGAGCTTTAGCCAGTAACCTGAATCCCAGGGGTGACAGGTGCAGACCATCACTGGCAGAGCATCGTGGTTTGTCGATCATGTCTTCCCAGGCAGACAAATACTGGATCCCCTTTGATTGACACCAGAAGCTTAGCCAATTGTTGAAATCAATCATTTTGTCCTTGTACTGTGTTATCATTCTGGGCGAAGGCAGGATGCTACTCAGGGCTAGGGTCATACCTACCTGGGCCACATTATCCAAGAGCTCTTCCATGCCTCTTTTCATGTAGTCCAGGGAGGTACGTCTCAAGTCATTCACTCCAGCATGGACAATGACAGAGTTGTATTTGTACTTGTGGAGTGACTTGAGTGCATGCATTATGTGGTGGATCCTGGCACCCAACAGGCAGATGACTGTAATTTTCTCCTTGTTCAGCCTGGTGAGTGGGACATCAGTGTGTCTGACTATAGAGTCACGTATGACTAAAGTGTTTGGTACATTGTCTTGCCTTAGGGGCTGTTGTTGGGTGGCACACTGGTGTTGTGAGCTATGTGTCACTTTGGTTGTGACTGGTGTTTGTTTGCGTTTCAGCTTCGGAGCCCCTTGTTGCTTGGGAAGGTTAATGTTAAGGGCCTCCACATATGGTTTTAGTGTCGCTATGTGTGGGTTTTGAAGGGCTGTGAGTTGCTTGAGGTGTAGTGCAGCTGTTAACCTTCTCCTCTTGGCTGTCTAGCACAATCTTGGCCGGAGAGAGCTTTGCTTCCAGTTTGGCTATGTAAGTGCATCTCTCGCAGGTTGTAGTGTTGGGTGGTAGGAGGAGAGGATTGTCTGTGTACATGAGGCAGTTGCCGCATTGCCCCAGTATGCCCAGATTCACCAAGTAGACAGGAGAAATCACCAGAAGCCGACCCTTGGACATGCCTGTTAGGTACTTTTTTCTGTAAAGTGTAAGAGCTGTTTTCCCTTACCTTTGCAATTATAGGCTATTTAGTGCCTATGATTAATTTCTCCTTATTGACAAGGAGAGTTGAGTGCTTGTATCAGATTCAGGCTTCCTAGTGCTTTCCAGCAGGTTCTAGAGCAAGTGCTAGTCACATGGGTTCAGATTTTAGTGCTACTACTGAGGAACCAGATAGTTCTAAGGGAAAATTTGAAGAGCAGACTTTCTGGCACCTGGAATAGTTTAACTGTAGCCTCGCAGTGCTGTACAATGCGAAAAATGTGCAAACACATGCATTTTTAAGCTAGAAAGTTGAAAGGGATAGAAATCAGCCCAAAAAGGCTAATAAAATTACAATTTCAGAGCTGGAAACCACTCCTCTAGCGTTACATAGGTAGTACAATGCTCACCACTCCCACTGGTAAGCAGTAGGACTCCCCTCTACCACAGCAAGGTCTGGATAGCTCTGAACACATAAGGTCCGGAGACAAGCAAAGCCTGGGATATGGACTGACTAGGAAAGGTGGGAAACGAGCAAACAACTTAGTATTTTTTTGTTGAAACAGGCTAAACAATGCAATAATACAGTAAATAAACACAGAAAAGGCTAACACACTTGAGTGTGTACTCTTAAACAGTAAATGCAATTAAAACTCTACAAAATTAGCAATTTAAAACTTTTTAAATGAAGCAAGGCAAGTGCACAACTGAAAAATGATTTAAGAGGCAGTAATACAGCAGAATAAGTAGCTAGTCTACATATACAGAGAAGTCTATATATATATATATATATATATATATATATATATATATATATATATATATATATATATATATATATATATCTATACAGAAAAGCAGCTAAAACACACAAAATTCAGATGCAGTGCAACCTAGAGCACTTGAGTTGTAGCAATATTAAGGCAATTACAGTTATAATAATTGCTCTAAATTTTTTTATTTATTTTTTTTATTTTACATTTGTTGACCGGGCTAGTCTAGCTGGACATATATCCGTTTTCAGTAGAGGCCCGGGGAGAAAAGATCCAAAATTCATGAAATAAGAAAACAATGTACATCAAAAAAGCAAAGCAAATTACAAAATACAATGGTAGGCTTGTGTAATAAAGTAAGAGAAAAAAAAAATGAACAGTTAGCAAGCACAAGGCAAGTTAACCAAAAACAGCTGGTTAACAATACAAATTTCTAGTATGCAACATACTAAAGTTTGCAAAATAATAACTTATAAGAAAATATCACAAGATGGTAAAACATGCAGAAGGAAGATAAAACAAAATGTATTAAATATAATATAAAAGAAGTAACTGGCATCAAATAGTTATATAATTTAGAGGGACAGTTAGGGGATAGAGAGGGAAGGAAGGAGTGAGGGAGAAGTAATTTCAGTCAGGATTAGTACAAGGACAAAGCCACTGAGTTTTAAGATATTCTTTGATCTGTTTTTTGAATAGGGGTGTGGAGTTAAGGTTATTTCTTGAGGGAGCTGATTCCAGATTTTCCCAACAGAGTTTGCAAATAATGAGTCACCAGCTTTATTGTATGATTTAGTAGAGGCTACTAGAAGTTTATTAGCAGAGCGTAGAGTAGCTAGGTTCTTATAAGGTGAGATAAGTTTTGTAAGGCTTGGGGTAGCTTCTGGGTAGTGAAGCGACTTATGAACGATAAGTAGTTGCTGATAGAGTAAGTGATTATTTAGTTCTAACCAATCAAGTTGCAAGAGGTTGAGACAATGGTGAGTTCTAAAGGGAGTGGCAGAGATGAATCTAGATATACTATTATAGCAGGTAGAGAGTTTGGTCAGGTTATTCTTAGATAAGTTAGTATATATAGCAGTGGCATAGAAAAGGGTAGAGATCAGGTGGGTTTGGGCAATGGTCTTTCTAGCTGCTGCTGTAAGAAAGGGTTTAATTCGGTAGAGAGTACCTATTTTTTTGTTAACTGATTTAATGGTGTTGTTAATATGGTCATCAAAATTAAGACGGTTATCAATAGTTACACCTAGTAGGCGCGTGGTCATATCTGGGTTAATACAAGTAGCATTGTTAGAGGAGATGGTAAAGAAAGGTGTGGAGGATTTGTGAGTAGGAGTGAAGAGAAGAAGTTTTGTTTTTTTGGCATTAAGAAGAAGGAGTGCCCCATAAACCACTTTTCTACATTGTGGAAGACTGTTTGGGTGAGGGACTGGAGGGAGGAGACATTATTAGCAGAACAGATTAAAGTTGAGTCATCAGCATACTGAATGCAGATGGCTTGAGGTGTATTCATGTGTAGGTCATTTATAAATAAAGAAAAAGAAGGGACCTAGAATAGAGCCTTGAGGAACTCCAATGTTTACTGGTAGTAAGGAAGAAAGGGTGTTTTCCCATAGCACTGCTTGTTGTCTGTTTTGGAGATAGCTCCTAAACCATTGAAGTGCTTGTGAGCCAAGAGAATATTGATTTAGTTTATCAAGAAGTATGTTATGGTTAACCATGTCAAAAGCTTTTGACAAGTCAAGAAATAGAGCAGAGGATAAAAGATTGTTGTTTTTATTGTTATTTATGGTGTCTGTGAAAGAGAGTAGGGCAGTTGTTGTGCTATGGGAAGGTCTGAAGCCATGTTGACAATTGGCTAGTAATCTGTTTTGTAGAAGATAGTTAAGAAATTGTTTGTGAATGCATCTTTCCATAATCTTTGCTACTGGGGAGAGTAAGGCAATAGGTCGAAAGTTTGAGAATTCAGTAGAGGAGCCACCTTTATGTAAAGGAATTATATGAGATATTTTCCATATGGTAGGAATTTTCCCCTCAGAGATAGTCCTATTAATAAGTATGGATATGGGGTAGTCTATAGCTTCTGCAGCAATTTGTAGATATTCTGATGATAGTAGATCAGTGGATGGAGTACAAGGTTTAAGTTTTTTGAGAAGTTTGTGAATAAGAGATGTAGCTACAGGTTGAAGGTGAAAGGCATTCAAGGAGGTGCTGTGGGTATTTGTCAAGTTAACTGTGGATGAGGGTAATGAATTGGCCAGGGTTTGAATGACTTCTGTAAAATATGTTAAAGGCATCAGGGATCTGGGTGGAATTGTTAAGGTTAAAGCCTGAAGGGGTAGGAGTAGTAGGATGTCCTGGTTTAAGAAATGTGTTAATACCTGACCAGAACTTTTGAGGGGTATGTTGAGTGGATTGTTGAAGGTGTAGATAATATTCCTTTTTGTCTGTAAGAGTATCTTTCTTAGTAGCATTTCTTAGTTGTTTAAAGAGGAGATGATCTGATGGACATTTGGTGGCTCTCCATGTAGCCCACATTCTATTTCTCAGGACCATTTTTTTCTTTGTTTGTCTAGTTAACCATGGTGCTGTTTTGGATCTTATTCTAGTAGAGTGAATGGGAGCATGTAAGTCAAGGATCTGTAGAAAGTTTGTATTAAAGTAGGCCACTGCTTCATTAAGTTCAAGGTGAGTCAGTTGTGACCAGTCACATGCTTTTAGTTCAGCCAGGAATGTTTCAGGATTGAAGAATTTTTTTGATCGGGATGTCTTGAGTTTATGTGTAGTTGGGATATGCAATTTTTGTCTAATAACATATGTGAGCATATGGTCACTAATATTATCTGGAAGAGTTCCTGGTGTGTAGATGTCAGGGTGGTTGTTAATAAGGATCCAATCTAGAGTTGTTTCTTTGTTATTAGGTTTGTGGATTCTAGTTGGAGTGGTTATTAATTGAGAGAACCCATGGAGGTTTATGTGGTTAGTAGGGTGTTGGCCTGAGCAGGTTAACCAGTCAATGTTGAAGTCACCAAGTATTATGGTTTCTTGGGGTAGTTGGTTAGACAGTGAGTTAAGTAAGTTTTCAAGAATATGTATATTATTTCCAGGGGGAAGGTACAAACAAATTAGAAAGATTGATTTATTATTGTTAATTTGAAGTTTGATAGATAATACTTCAGCTCTGGATTCTAGTGATGGAATTTCATTATAGAGAGTCACTTTAAGATTAGTTTTATAGATAATGGCTATACCTCCACCTTTCTTTTTTGTGCGGTCACATCTAAGTATATTATAGCCAGGAGGGGTAATTTCCTGGTCTTGAGTAGAGGGTTTTAGCCAAGTTTCAGTAAGAAATAAAATATCAAATGAATGCAAGTCTAGGAGTGCCTGTAGGTGGTGAGTTTTGTTATTTAAGCTTCTTATATTTAGGTGAGCTATTTGAAGGGAGTTGACTCCTTTAGTATATGCTGGTGGTATTGGTATAGAATTATTGTTTAGATTGAAGTTACAGTTATTATTAGGACCAGGGTTAGGATGAATATCACCATGTAGGAGGAGGTTGCACTGGGGGTACAACTGGCATTTAAGGGATCCTTGGTATGCTATAGAGATACTTTTTGTTTGAGTAGTATGATATATGATATGTTCTGTGATATTTTGGTAGTAAAAAGTTTGAGGAAGAAGTTATATTACTATGATTGAGGAAGTAGACACAGGAGGTAGGTAAAGTTTGTTGGAGGTGAAGGTTATGTTCATGTAAAATGCTGCTTTCATAGAAGGTCATGTAATAAGGTATGGATAGAGAGGCTATTGTAGCTGAAAAGAAGAGGATAAGTTTGAGAGTGGTTATGATTATAGGTGACATGGTAGTAAGTATCAAGTTAGATAAATCAGTGATAGTAAATAAGTGAAAAGGACAAGTCGTAGTATGTAAACCTACAGCGAAATGTGTAGATTGAAAATGAGAAGAAGGAGAACAGATAAAGCAGAAAGAAGATAGGCAGAGGTTATAGTAGATTGATAGGTACTGTTTAGTAAGAGTACTGATTAAGGGTGATTGTGGATATGGAGAAGTAAAGTGATGAAGTTAAATAGGGGATAACAGATAATGTGAGTTTGAACTAAAGGTAGAATGTGAAGATGGGTGGAGCTAGATGAGGATGGAGAAACTAATGAGGTAAAATATACAGGGGAGAGGTTTAGGTATGTAGAGGAAGGTGATTGGTGCAGAGTGAAAGAAGGAGTGTCCAATTTGTAATAAGTTAAGGACCCCTGGGGGTGGGTGGGAATTGGGGGTAGGGTGAGAAGCGGAGCGGGGCACACACAAGTGAGGTGAGAGCAGTGGGAGAGAGACAATCAGTAAGGTGGAAGCCCAGTGCAAGAGGCAGGAGGAGGGAAACCAGTGTAAGGGTATACAGGGGCTAAGGGAACAAATGTAAGGAGGAGAGAGCAGGGACCAAAGAATGGAAAATCAGGGAGAGAAAATAGGGGAAGCTAGCAGGGATGGAGGTAGTGAAGAGGAGGTAAGTAGAGGGCAGATAGGACTCTCGGATAGACAAGGAAGGGTCACTGAAACGTGGAGATGGACTATGGTATAAAATTAGTCAGGGGGAGGAGGTATGGGCTGCTGGCAGAGTAAGGTGGTAGTCTAACACATCTAACCAAGTATAGGACTACTAATAACAAAACTATGCTTTTGAAAAGATCAAAAACACTGACATACAAAAACAGGTTTCTGTGGCTTTTGTCCAGGGAGGTTACTTAACCCAGGTGGATAATACCCCCGGCAGGTTTTGGTGGGAGGATTAGGTAGCTCTTAGGATTCCAATAGGGCACTTCAGTCTTTCAGAAAATGAGAATAATACCTTAAGCCAGCTGGTAGGAAAAATAAAATGAACAAGTGTGAGCAGAATATTACAACATGAATATAGATTAAGAGGTGAAAATAGTTATTAATCACTACAACAGTAACAGTCTAACACAATGAAGTTAGGACATAAAAATGCAAAGTCTCAATCAGGCAAAAACAGTTAAACATACCAGGATAAGCCCCAGTATGAGAACAGTCTAATGATAAAATAAAAGGTACAACTTGTTGTTCAGTTTATACTCAGCATCCTCTGGCATTTAAAAACCAAAATAACAGCAATTACAGAGGACAAAGTACACATTGCACCATAGTGGCTGAAAGGTACAAACTAACATTCAGATTAGAAATCTGCATCCACAGGCGGTTTAAAATGTTAACAACAGTTGCTGCAGGGTATTACACATTTCCAAATAGAGGCCTTCCCTACTGGAAACCCTGAGACCCCCCCCGCTAGTTCCAAGATGGCGACAAGGAGTAAATTAAGCGGGAACAAGAATATGAAACAAATACTCTCAGCGAGTAATTAGTATATCTGAGGAACAGACTCTAGTAGCTGCAGAGCATAATAAAGGCAACCTGAAATAATTATTGCGACATAGCTGGCGTGTAGGGCAAACCGAAAACCAAGTCTAGTTACAAGTTATACAGATACATACAAGGACAGAAGTACTATAAAGAACAAATAATCCCCTGTACATAGGTCAGCGCATGATAGGCAATAACAGTTTAGCGTTATTAGAATGCGGAAAATACTAGGACACTAACTGTAATACAAAGACCTCTGAATCCTAGTTAACCACACAGCTTGAACAATATACTCAACTAAAATAAGTGAAATACAGTAACTGTAAGTACAAGAACCCTTGCACTCTTCAAAAGACAATAAAAAAAGCCCTCTAAACCCTAACTAACTACCCAGCACTAAACAAAATGCACAATTAAATTAAATATAATATAGTCACTATAATATAAGAACCTTAAATCATAATATGATATAGTCGCTATAATATAGGAACCTTAAATCAAGTATAATATAGTCACTATAACATAAGAACCTTAAAACCCTTCCAAATAACAAGAAAAAGCCCAAACGCTAAGGATAAACAGAACTACTGTTAGAGCAGCTGATGATGTGACAACGCTCGGTATAGAGAGCGCTAACTACCAGTGGAAAAGCGACACAGTAATCTTAAACAGTGGAGGGACTAACACGTTATTTAAGGCTACACCAGAAAAGAGATGGAGTGTAACGTGGCTAGCGGTAGCACGTACCAGTGGAGTCGAGTCTGTCTCTCGGACCAAGGCAAGCAAGCACGGGGGCAAGTCACGTGCACCTACCCTAGTCGGAGAAGCGGTTAGTGCACCACGGTTAAGGCAACAACAGCAATCCAAGTAACACAAATGCAGGCATTAAGAAACAGAACATAAGATGCAGCGACAAAGAAAGATAGCATAGAGACTAACCACAACGTACAACAACGCTTATATGTACACAGGAGAGACACAGATCAAGCTATAATACAAAATCTAATATAAGTACAATAGTGAGAGCTACAGCAAAAAATAACATACAAGCATACTATCCTAAGCTTAGACACCACAGCTCCGTCAGCAACCACGCGCAGAGGGGGAGAATAAAGATGGCGCCTAGAGGGAACTACACATATTTGTCAGTTCCTGGCCGGAAGTGTTAAGGTAGGGGGAGGGCAGTGTGATTCATGAAGAACAAGTAAACAGAAGGCAAGTAAAAGTAGGCTGTCCCAGAGGAAGAGAGAGTAGCATGGGCAAAACAGCATACAACAAACAGCGATGGGGAAAATAGGTCGACAGAGGGGAAGGGACCTGAATAGGTTAGAATAAGTTAGAATGATAAGTGGGGAAAAGGAAAGACAGCATTCATTTAATATAATGAGTGTATAGGACTGAAAAAGAAAGATAGGTTTGATGGGTGAGGAGAAGACAGAGGAGAGATATAGAGGTAAGGGGGGGGTGGAAGTAAGGTAGTGAATATGTATAAAAATGAAAGTAAGGAACAGAGAAAAATAGAGCAGAATAGAATAGCACAGGACACACAAGTGAGGTGAGAGCAGTGGGAGAGAGACAATCAGTAAGGTGGAAGCCCAGTGCAAGAGGCAGGAGGAGGGAAACCAGTGTAAGGGTATACAGGGGCTAAGGGAACAAATGTAAGGAGGAGAGAGCAGGGACCAAAGAATGGAAAATCAGGGAGAGAAAATAGGGGAAGCTAGCAGGGATGGAGGTAGTGAAGAGGAGGTAAGTAGAGGGCAGATAGGACTCTCGGATAGACAAGGAAGGGTCACTGAAACGTGGAGATGGACTATGGTATAAAATTAGTCAGGGGGAGGAGGTATGGGCTGCTGGCAGAGTAAGGTGGTAGTCTAACACATCTAACCAAGTATAGGACTACTAATAACAAAACTATGCTTTTGAAAAGATCAAAAACACTGACATACAAACACAGGTTTCTGTGGCTTTTGTCCAGGGAGGTTACTTAACCCAGGTGGATAATACCCCCGGCAGGTTTTGGTGGGAGGATTAGGTAGCTCTTAGGATTCCAATAGGGCACTTCAGTCTTTCAGAAAATGAGAATAATACCTTAAGCCAGCTGGTAGGAAAAATAAAATGAACAAGTGTGAGCAGAATATTACAACATGAATATAGATTAAGAGGTGAAAATAGTTATTAATCACTACAACAGTAACAGTCTAACACAATGAAGTTAGGACATAAAAATGCAAAGTCTCAATCAGGCAAAAACAGTTAAACATACCAGGATAAGCCCCAGTATGAGAACAGTCTAATGATAAAATAAAAGGTACAACTTGTTGTTCAGTTTATACTCAGCATCCTCTGGCATTTAAAAACCAAAATAACAGCAATTACAGAGGACAAAGTACACATTGCACCATAGTGGCTGAAAGGTACAAACTAACATTCAGATTAGAAATCTGCATCCACAGGCGTTTAAAAATGTTAACATCAGTTGCTGCAGGCTATTACACATTTCAAAATAGAGGCTTTCCCTACTGGAAACTCTGAGACCTCACGCGCTAGTTCCAAGATGGCGACAAGGAGTAAATTAAGCGGGAACAAGAATATGAAACAAATACTCTCAGCGAGTAATTAGTATATCTGAGGAACAGACTCTAGTAGCTGCAGAGCATAATAAAGGCAACCTGAAATAATTATTGCGACATAGCTGGCGCGTAGGGCAAACCGAAAACCAAGTCTAGTTACAAGTTATACAGATACATACAAGGACAGAAGTACTATAAAGAACAAATAATCCCCTGTACATAGGTCAGCGCATGATAGGCAATAACAGTTTAGCGTTATTAGAATGCGGAAAATACTAGGACACTAACTGTAATACAAAGACCTCTGAATCCTAGTTAACCACACAGCGCTTGAACAATATACTCAACTAAAATAAGTGAAATACAGTAACTGTAAGTACAAGAACCCTTGCACTCTTCAAAAGACAATAAAAAAAGCCCTCTAAACCCTAACTAACTACCCAGCACTAAACAAAATGCACAATTAAATTAAATATAATATAGTCACTATAATATAAGAACCTTAAATCATAATATGATATAGTCGCTATAATATAGGAACCTTAAATCAAGTATAATATAGTCACTATAACATAAGAACCTTAAAACCCTTCCAAATAACAAGAAAAAGCCCAAACGCTAAGGATAAACAGAACTACTGTTAGAGCAGCTGATGATGTGACAACGCTCGGTATAGAGAGCGCTAACTACCAGTGGAAAAGCGACACAGTAATCTTAAACAGTGGAGGGACTAACACGTTATTTAAGGCTACACCAGAAAAGAGATGGAGTGTAACGTGGCTAGCGGTAGCACCAGTGGAGTCGAGTCTGTCTCTCGGACCAAGGCAAGCAAGCACGGTTGCAAGTCACGTGCACCTACCCTAGTCGGAGAAGCGGTTAGTGCACCACGGTTAAGGCAACAACAGCAATCCAAGTAACACAAATGCAGGCATTAAGAAACAGAACATAAGATGCAGCGACAAAGAAAGATAGCATAGAGACTAACCACAACGTACAACAACGCTTATATGTACACAGGAGAGACACAGATCAAGCTATAATACAAAATCTAATATAAGTACAATAGTGAGAGCTACAGCAAAAAATAACATACAAGCATACTATCCTAAGCTTAGACACCACAGCTCCGGCAGCAACCACGCCCAGAGGGGAGAATAAAGATGGCAGAGAATAACAATGTATCCAGGCGACTAAGTAGAGCAGCAGGGGGAAAATAAAGAGCCAGGGAACTAACATATTTGTCAGTTCCTGGGAAGGGGGGAAAAAGGGGGGG